>NC_092333.1:391886666-392197500 GCF_046630445.1 Rutidosis leptorrhynchoides | reverse complement strand
GTGTAACAATGATTAGCTACCATTGTTACGGGTTCAAGTCGAGTCACACAAGCGATGTACGATGATTGTTGAGCAAGATGGGACGGTGAGGTGAATATGTATATGTGTCATGTCTTTTCGTTCGTTGTTTAACCTATTTCCATTTTATAGAATGAAGATGAGAAATGGACACGACACCAATGAAGGAGGTACGAGTGAGGATGTTGAGTTCACGGCCAAATTCGAGGCCATCTTTAAACGTCAAAAAGCGGAGTTTCTAGAAGACGTTAAGAAGATGTTTCTAGATACGATCGACGAGCAACTAGTCAATGTGGTTAAGGAACAAGTTAAGCTTGTTCTACAAGAAGATAATGTGGGGAGACGGGACTTCTTTTATAAGAATTTCAATGATTCTCAACCTCCTACCTTTGACGGTGAACGAAACCCTCTTAAGAGTGCCCGTTGGATCTCTGATATGGAGGGGGGTTTCCGTACTTGTGAATGCCCTCTCGATAAGAAGACGAGGTACGGTTGTAGCATGTTAAGGGGTGATGCCAAGATGTGGTGGGATGAAAAGATTCGGCTTTATGGTGAAGAGAAATGCATGGAGTTCACATGGGATGAATTCAAGATGGAATTTTTCAAAGAGTACCGAACGTCGGCCGATCTTACAAGGCTTAAAGACGAGTTGCGTGCCTTGAGGCAAAGGTCGATGGATTTGAACACTCTCAAATCCGTTTTCTTGTCAAAGACCCAATTTTGCCCGGAGTATGTCGGGAATGATAAAATGTTGAAGGAAGACTTCTATCGAATCTTGAACGACAACTATCAAGAGAAGATTAGTGTAAACGTGGTTAAGAGTTATGATGAGTTGTTCGACATGGCTAAAGGTTTTGAAGCGCTTGTCATGAGAAAGGGTGGTTTTACTTTTGGTAAACGAAAGTTCGAGGGTTCGAATCAATCGAACTTTTCAAGCAATAAGAGCAAGAAGGGGGCCGAAAGTGTTGGTAGCGTGAAGAAGAGCGCTTCCGGGGGTTTTTCTCATTCGTGCTACAATTGTGGGCAAAAAGGGCACATGGCTCGCTATTGTCCAAACCAATCCACTACAAACAAAATCACTTGTTTTGATTGTAACAAAGAAGGGCACCGAAGGACGGAATGTCCCGAGTTGCGGGGTTATCATGTTAAGAAGTTGGAGAAGGCGGTGGGTACGGCTCTGGGGCGAAACTATTTGATGACCAATGATGAAGCCAAGCAATCAAACGAATTTGTCTCAGGTACTTTCATGGTTAACTCTAATCCGGCAAGGATCCAATTTGATAGCGGTGCTAATTTATCGTTTGTTTCTCCAAGATTTATGTCTAAGATTGAGAAACCGCTAGCTAAGTTAAGTCATCCGGTAGAAGTCGAAATAGCAGATGGTAAGACGGTGCTAGGGGTTGATGTGTGTAATGGTTGTGATATTGTGTTTGGTTCCGAAACGTTTAAAATTTATCTTATCCCGATGACCTTGGGTGAATTCGATATTGTCGTTGGTATGGATTGGCTCGATCGCTATAGAGCCGATATTGCAAGCCATGAAAAATCTATTCAAGTGAAGACCCCAAGTGGGGGAGAGTTAATAATTCATTGTGAGAGACGGAGAAGACTTGTGCCATTATGCACTTACGCACGGGCACGTCGTTTTCTTGTTAGTGGTGCCATGGCTTTTCTTGCTCATGTAGTTGATACTCGTGAAGAACCACCATCCATTCATAAAATTACGGTGGTTAGTGAATTCGAAGATGTTTTTCCGGATGAATTACCGGGTGTTCCGGCGGAAAGACAAGTTGAATTTCACATTGAGTTGGTTCCGGGTGCTACTCCCATTGCTAAAACTCCTTATCGTTTAGCACCAACAGAGATGCAAGAGTTGTTAAATCAAACCCAAGAGTTGCTTGAAAAGGGTTTTATTCAACCGAGTGCATCACCATGGGGTGCTCCGGTTTTATTCGTAAAGAAGAATGATGGTAGTATGCGGATGTGTATCGATTATCGGGAGTTGAACAAAGTGACGATAAAGAATCGTTATCCATTGCCTCGGATTGACGATTTATTTGACCAACTCCAAGGTGCAACGTATTTCTCTAAGATTGACCTACGGTCCGGCTATCACCAAATGCGGGTCCGTGAGGAAGATATTGAGAAAACGGCTTTTCGAACGCGTTACGGGCATTATGAGTTTGTAGTTATGTCTTTCGGTCTTACGAATGCACCGGCGGCATTCATGGATCTTATGAACCGAGTGTGCCAACCTATGTTGGGCAAGTCGGTGATTGTGTTCATTGACGACATACTTGTCTATTCGAAGAGTATGAAGGAACATGAACATCATTTGCGTGGTGTGTTGAAGACGTTGCGGAAGGAGAAGTTGTATGCAAAATTCTCCAAATGTGAATTTTGGCTAAGGGAAGTTCAATTCCTTGGCCATATTGTGAACAAGGATGGTATTTAAGTAGATCAGGGGAAGTTTGAGACAGTGAAGAGTTGGAGACGACCGACTACGCCTATGAAAATCCGAAGTTTTCTCGGATTGACCGGTTATTATCGTCGGTTTATCCAAGACTTTTCTAAAATCGCTTCTCCATTGACAAAGTTAATGAGAAAGAACGCGATATTTAATTGGGAAAACGAGCAAGAAAATGCTTTCCAATTGTTAAAAGAGAAGTTATGTCAAGCTCTGGTTTTAGTATTGCCTGAAGGTGTAAAATACATGACGGTTTATTGTGATGCTTCTTTAAATGGGATCGGTTGTGTTCTAATGCAACGAGGTAAAGTCATCGAGTATGCCTCTCGACAATTAAAGGAACACGAAACGAGATATCCGACTCACGATCTTGAGTTGGCGGCGGTTGTTCATGCGTTGAAAATTTGGCACCATTACTTGTACGGTGTCTCGGATCACAAGAGTTTGAAACATCTTTTTGATCAACAAGATTTGAATTATTGTCAACGTAGATGGATGGATGTGGTGAAGGATTATGATTGTGAAATACTTTATCATCCAGGTAAGGCGAATGTAGTTGCGGATGCGTTAAGTCGGAAGAGTCAACATCCGGCAATACGAGTAGGATCGTTACGCATGCTTATTATTAACGATTTTCTTGTAAAGCTTGGTGATAATGCTAAAAACGAACATATATTTTATAGCATTATTCCTCAAGAAAGACAAGCTTTTAGTTGCAATTGTTCTATTTAAAAGTGATATTCGTTTAAATAAAAAAAGGTGAAGACAAAAGACAGATTCGACGAATTGAAGACGCAAACGACCAAAAAGCTCAAAAGTACAAAATACAATCAAAGAGGTTCCAATTATTGATAAGAAACGTCTCGAAATTACAAGAGTACAAGATTCAAAACGCAAAGTACAAGATATTAAATTGTACGCAAGGACGTTCGAAAATCCGGAACCAGGACCAGAGTCAACTCTCAACGCTCGACGTAACGGACTAAAAATTACAAGTCAACTATGCACATAAATATAATATAATATTTAAATAATTCTTATAATTATTTATATATTATATAAATAATAAAAATCCGTCGGCAAGAAAGACTCCAAAATGGAGTGAGCTGTATTTACAAACTCCGCGACTCGCGGAGTTTGAAGGCAAAAAGGGCCGCGAGTCGCGGAGCCCCCAATTCTGAAACTCCCTATAAAAGCAAACGAATTCTGATCGCAAAAAAAATATATATCCATCTCTCTCTCAATATATACGTAAATATATATATATAATTTATATTTTAATTTTAATTTTAAATCCTAATAATAAGGGTATGTTAGCAAATGTTGTAAGGGTGTAAGTCGAAATTCTGTCCGTGTAACGCTACGCTATTTTTAATCATTGTAAGTTATGTTCAACCTTTTTAATTTAATATCTCGTAGCTAAGTTATTATTATGCTTATTTAATTCGAAGTAATCATGATGTTGGGCTAATTATTAAAATTGGGTAATTGGGCTTTGTACCATAATTGGGGTTTGGACAAAAGAACGACACTTGTGGAAATAAGACTATGGGCTATTAATGGGCTTTATATTTGTTTAACTAAATGATAGTTTGTTAATGTTAATATAAAGATTTACAATTGGGCGTCCCTATAAATTACCATATACACTCGATCGGACACGATGGGCGGGGTATTTATATGTACGAATAATCGTTCATTTAACCGGACACGGGAATGGATTAATAGCCACTAGAATAATTAAAACAGGGGTGAAATTATGTACAAGGACACTTGGTATAATTGATAACAAAATATTAAAACCTTGGGTTACACTCAGTCGACATCCTGGTGTAATTATTAAACAAAGTATTAAAATCTTGTTACAGTTTAAGTCCCCAATTAGTTGGAATATTTAACTTCGGGTATAAGGATAATTTGACGAGGACACTCGCACTTTATATTTATGACTGATGGACTGTTATGGACAAAAACCAGACGGACATATTAAATAATCTAGGACAAAGGACAATTAACCCATGGAAATAAAACTAAAATCAACACGTCAAACATCATGATTACGAAAGTTTAAATAAGCATAATTCTTTTATTTCATATTTAATTTCCTTTATTTTATATTTAATTGCACTTCTAATTATCGCATTTTTATTGTTATTGTATTTAATTGCACTTTTAATTATCGTACTTTTTAATTATCGCAAGTTTATTTTATCGCATTTTTATTAATCGCAATTTCATTATCGTTATTTACTTTACGCTTTAAATTAAGTCTTTTATTTATTATTTTACATTTGGTTTTAACTGCGACAAAAGTTTTAAAATCGACAAACCGGTCATTAAACGGTAAAAACCCCCCTTTATAATAATAATATTATTTATATATATATTTGTATTTTTATAAAAGTAAACTAATACAGCGTTAAGCTTTGTTTAAAGATTTCCCTGTGGAACGAACCGGACTTACTAAAAACTACACTACTGTACGATTAGGTACACTGCCTATAAGTGTTTTAGCAAGGTTTAAGTATATCCATTCTCTAAATAAATAAATATCTTGTGTAATCTATATCGCTTTTCGTATCAAAAATATAATACTATTTCCTAGTACACCTCGCACACATCAAGTATTTTTGGCGCCGCTGTCGGGGACTTCAATTTCTTGCTTAAAAGCCGGAAGCGCAACGCTATATAAAAATACGTTTTAAATATTCGAAAATATAAAAAGAAAAACAAAAATATAAGTATTTTTAAGATTTTGTTAAATATTTAAGTTTTATAAAGTTTCTTTATTTTTATATAAGTTTTATTTAAGTATTTTGTTTTTATTTAAAACATATAAAAAAAACAGAAAAAAAAAAAATTTAATATATATAAATCTATTTTTAAGATATTTTTAAAATTATAAAGTAGTTCTATTTTTATTTAAGTTTTTAAATATAAGTTTTTATTATATAAATATTTTATAAACAGAAAATATAAAATAGAAAATAAAAAAAAATAAAAAACGCGTAAAATTTAAAACTGTACCTGAGTTGAATTCTGGAACCCCGCGACTCGCGGAGTTTGCAGCCTCGAATACCGCAACTCGCGGAGCTACTCTGACACTGACAGAACCCTAATTCAGCATTAGTTACGGGTAATTATTAATTATTATTATTATTAACCCTAAATAATTATTATTATTATAATTAGTTTTATTTTAAAGTTTCTTTTTATTTAATTTGTTTTATTTAGTTAAATTAGTTTAATTAAATTATAAAATTAATAGTTTTAATAAATAAATAATATAAAAATAATATTTTTATAAAAATTGTACTTTTTACAACTTTTTGTATATTTTTATATTTTGTCCCTTTTCAATCGTTTTAACGTAATATTTGTATTTTTAGCTCATATTTAGTTTTAAACTTAGTTTTTGCCATAGTTATTTTTACTTCTAGATTTTTAGGCTTAGCCGTAGAATTCCTTTCCTTAATTGTTTTTTCTTTAGACTAAGATTTAGGTACTTTAGAATTTTGCAACGCCTTTTTAAGTTTTAGTTTCTTTTTAAGTTATTTCCATTTGGGATTTAGTTTTTCCTGTAAGCTTTAATATTTTTAGACGACTTTTATCAATGTATCAATTATCATTCCAATTAGTAATCTCAATTTGCGATTATAATTTTAAGTTAGTTGTAGTAATAAGGTTAGGTTAGTCAAGTGTTTTTAAGTTTTATAAGTTTCTTTTATTTTTCCGTCACCTTTTATTTTTCAACCATTTTTCTTTTTCGACCTTTTTCGACGAACTCTTTTTCTTTCTTATTTCTCGCTATTCTAGTTTTAGGACATAGATTTTTATTCTACTTCTTATCTAAATTTCTTAAAATTACGAAAATTTATTTTAAGTGGTTAAATTGATAGACATCAAAATTTTCTGGTTCGTAGTAATAGTTGGATTTGTACGTGGACCGGGTTATTGGAGCCAAACAGTCCTCAATTATATTGAGATCAAACGAATCCTGCCCCTCTGCTGCATCTTTTGGCTATTCGAAACGTGGGCAAAATCTGAAAAGTCTATTGATTGGATAACTTAGTATAATTTTTCTTTCCTTTTAAAAACTAATAGGATATTCAGTGAATGCACCGAGCAAGACGTTCACCACCTTTTGTACGTTCACAACCTGTAACCAGATCAAGACATCTAGCCAATATTGTCGCCGTTGATTTTTCTTTAGAATCGTCATCTAGTCGACCAAGTACTCCAATTCAAATTTCCGATAATCCATTTTTTGAACCCGACCTCACAATTGAGAATCCGGAGAATATTCAGGAACGATTCGTAGATCCTGAACCATTAAATTTTCCTACGGAACCACCAATCATTCAAACAGAGATTGTTGAGGAACGAACCATTAAATCAGAATCCTCTAGTGATTCCGATTCAACAAATTCAATTATGGAGAATCTGGAAGCTTTAAGTATGGAAGACCGAATGAGAGCTAAACGCACTGGCCAAGGTCACGCAATTACTCATCCAGACATTAATGCGCCAGATTATGAAATCAAAGGACAAATTCTACACATGGTGACTAATCAATGCCAATTTAGTGGTGCGCCGAAGGAAGATCCAAATGAACATTTACGTACCTTTAATAGGATCTGCACACTATTTAAAATCCGAGAAGTTGAGGATGAACAGATATATCTCATGTTATTTCCCTGGACTTTAAAGGGAGAAGCCAAAGATTGGTTGGAATCGTTACCTGAATGGGCGATTGATACATGGGATGTTTTAGTTGAAAATTTTCTTAAACAATTCTTTCCTGCATCTAAAGCTGTAAGACTTCAAGGAGAAATTGTTACATTCACACAGAAGCCAATGAAACTCTATATGAGGCGTGGACTAGATTTGGAAAGTTATTGAAAGGATGTCCGCAACATGGTTTAGACACCTGTCAAATAGTACAAATATTCTACCAAGGATGCGACATCACTACAAGGAAAGACATAGATATAGCAGCTGGTGGTTCCATTATGAAGAAAACCGCAACTGACGCTTACAAAATTATTGATAACACTGCTTCATACTCACATGAGTGGCACCAAGAAAAAGATATCGTTAGATCATCTAAAGCAGCTAGAGCCGATTCTAGCCATGACTTAGATTCCATTTCCGCAAAGATAGATGCTGTGGAGAGACGAATGGAAAAGATGACTAAAGATATTCACTCAATACGAATTAGTTGTGAGCAGTGTGGAGGACCACATTTGACAAAAGATTGTCTCAGTATTGAATTAACAATAGAACAAAGAGAGAATATTTCATACATAAACCAAAGGCCTGGAAATAATTATCAGAATAATTATCAACCGCCAAGACCTATTTACAATCAAAATCAGAACTATAACAGAAATATTCCATATAACAACTAACAAGGTCCTAGCAATCAACAAGTGTCCAATAATAATTACAATCAGCAAAGACCTAATTTTCAAAACAAACCACCACAACAAACCGATGATAAAAAGCCGAATTTAGAAGATATGATGACGAAGCTAGTTGAAACTCAAACGCAGTTTTTCACATCTCATAAACAAACTAATGAACAAAATGCTCAAGCATTTAGAAATCAACAAGCTTCTATTCAAAATCTGGAACAAGAAGTAAGTAACCTAGCAAGGTTAATAGGTGAAAGAAAACCGGGAAGTCTACCTAGTGATACAAATGCTAACCCCCGGAATGAAACAGCTAAAGCTATTACCACAAGAAGTGGTACAACACTTAAACCACCTGAAATACCTGTAACTTCTGATGAAGCTATTCCTACTCCACAAGAACCACAACCTAATCAAGATAAGGAAAAAGAACCGGTAGTTGAAAAGGTTAATGAAGATAACACAGTTAAGGATAAACCTTATGTTAAACCATAACAACCACCACTTCCTTACCCGAATAAAATGAAGAAAGAGAAACTTGAAGCCGAGCAATCCAAATTCTTGGATATGTTTAAACAGATAAATGTAAATCTTCCTTTCATTGATGTGATTTCAGGAATGCCTAGATATGCTAAATTCTTGAAAGATCTAATCTCAAATAGAAAGAAAATGGAAGAACTCTCGGCTGTTACCATGAATGCTAATTGTTCAGCAGTGCTGTTGAATAAGATACCAGAAAAACTATCTGATCCAGGAAGTTTCACGATTCCATGTTTTCTGGGTAGTCTTAGTTCAATAGAAGCATTGGCAGACTTAGGTGCTAGTATAAATCTAATGCCGTATTCACTATACGCTAAACTAGACCTTGGAGAATTGAAACCAACCAGAATAAGCATACAACTAGCCGATAGATCAATAAAATATCCTAGAGGGGTAATGGAGAACATGTTAGTTAAAGTTGGTACTTTAGTATTTCCAGTAGATTTTGTTGTTCTGGACATGGAAGAAGATTCTCAAGTTCCTCTCATATTAGGAAGACCATTCTTAAACACGGCTAAAGCAATGATAGACGTGTTCGGTAAGAAATTGACCCTAAGTATAGAGGATGAGAGTGTTACCTTTTCAGTTGATAGAGCAATGCAACAACCACAATCTGCAGATGATACATGTTATTATATTCAAACTATAGATGCACATGCAGAATTATTAGAAGAATTTCCAGAATTACAAGGAACAGGAGAATGTTCTTTAGGAGAAGGTAATGAACCAATTGATGAAGCTGAAATGTTAGCTACACTTATAGCTAATAGATATGAACCAACAACAGAAGAAATTCAAATGCTAAAAGAAGAAGACAGATATCGATATAAATCATCGATAGAAGAACCTCCGAAATTAGAGTTAAAGCCACTTCCAAACCATTTGGAATACGCTTATTTACATGGTGAATCTGAATTACCTGTAATAATATCGTCTTCTCTTACTGAAAATGAGAAATCACAACTCATTTCTGTGTTGAAAGCTCATAAACCAGCCATTGCATGGAAGATTTATGATATTAAAGGAATAAGTCCTTCGTATTGCACACATAAAATCCTTATGGAAGAAGGTCATAAAACGTATGTGCAACGCCAACGAAGACTAAATCCTAATATGCAAGATGTAGTTAAGAAAGAAATTATTAAACTGCTAGACGCAGGTCTAATTTATCCAATCTTTGATAGTCCATGGGTAAGCCCAGTTCAATGCGTGCCTAAGAAGGGTGGCATGACTGTCATTACAAATGAGAAAAATGAGCTTATTCCTACTAGGACTGTAACAGGATGGCGTGTGTGTATTGATTATAGAAAATTAAATGACGCCACCAGAAAAGATCACTTTCCCTTACCTTTCATAGATCAAATGTTGGAAAAATTAGCCGGAAATAGTTACTATTGTTTTCTAGATGGATTTTCCGAATATTTTCAAATTCCAATAGCACCCGAGGACCAAGAGAAAACCACATTCACGTGCCCTTATGGTACTTTTGCTTACAAACGCATGCCATTTGGACTTTGTAATGCCCCTGCAACCTTTCAAAGGTGTATAATGGCGATTTTTCATGACATGATAGAAGAATGCATGGAAGTTTTCATGGATGACTTTTCAGTCTTCGGTGATACATTTGAATCATGTCTAGTTAATCTGGAACGAATGCTTATTAGATGCGAACAGTCAAATCTAGTACTTAATTGGGAAAAATGCCATTTTATGGTTAAAGAAGGCATCGTTCTTGGTCATAAAATTTCAAAAGAAGGAATTGAAGTGGATAGAGCTAAAGTAGATGTAATTGCTAAACTTACACATCCCACCAATGTTAGAGGAGTTAGGAGTTTTCTAGGGCATGCCGGTTTTTACCGACGTTTCATAAAAGATTTTTCTAAAATTGCCACTCCTATGAATAAACTCCTAGAAAAGGATGCTCCATTCATCTTTTCAGATGAATGTATCAAATCTTTTAATATTCTTAAAGAGAAACTCACTAATGCGCCGATCATGATAACACCAAATTGGAATCTACCATTTGAACTAATGTGCGATGCAAGTGATTTTGCAATGGGAGCCGTTTTAGGACAAAGGATTGAAAAACGATTCCAACCTATATATTATGCTAGTAAGACGTTACAAGGAGCACAAACGAACTATACAACTACTGAAAAAGAACTCCTTGCTATTGTCTTTGCTTTTGACAAATTTCGATCATATCTCGTTCTAGCAAAAACGGTGGTCTATACCGACCATTCTGCTCTTAGATACCTATTTTCAAAACAAGATGCTAAACCAAGATTAATCCGTTAGATCTTACTCTTACAAGAGTTTGATATTGAAATCCGAGATAAAAGAGGAGCAGAAAATCTCGCCGCTGATCATCTTTCTCGTCTTGAAAATCCTGAGTTAGAAGTTCTAAATGAATCGGCCATACAAGACAACTTTCCTGATGAATATCTATTGAAGATAGATCATAAAAAAATTCCATGGTTTGCAGACTATGCAAACTACTTAGTTTGTGGATTCCTTGAAAAAGGATTATCGTACCAAAAACGAAAGAAATTCTTCAGTGATATAAAACACTATTTTTGTGAAGATCCACATTTGTTTAAAGGTTGTCCCGATGGAATAATACGCCGATGTGTATTTGGAGATGAAGCTAGTAAAATATTAAACCATTATCACACAGGACCAACAGGAAGGCATTATGAGCCTCAACTAACAGCAAGAAAAGTTTATGATGCTGGATTCTATTGGCCTACAATTTACAAAGGCGCACACCTTCTTTGCAAATCCTGTGATGCTTGTCAAAGGGCCGGAAAAATAAGTCAACGTGATGAAATACCACAAAATGTCATCCAAGTATGTGAAGTATTTGACATTAGGGGTATTGACTTTATGGGTCCATTTCCAAAATCTCATAATAATCTCTATATTCTCGTAGCCATTGATTATGTATATATATGGGCGGAAGCACAAGCTCTCCCAACTAACGATGCACGAGTTGTAGTCAACTTTTTAAAACGTCTTTTTGCAAGGTTTAGAACACCGAAAGCTTTAATAAGTGATCGGGGTACTCATTTTTGTAATAATCAACTTGAGAAAGTTCTTAAAAGATATGTAGTAACTCATAAAACCTCCACCGCATATCATCCACAAACAAGTGGACAAGTTGAAAATACCAACCGAGCTTTAAAACGTATTCTAGAGAAAACCGTAGGATCAAATCCGAAGGAATGGTCCATTAAATTGGAGGATGCACTCTGGGCTTTTAGAACAGCCTACAAAACTCCAATTGGAACCACACCTTTTAGACTTGTTTATGGAAAAGCATGTCATCTTCCAGTAGAAATTGAACACAAAGCATTTTGGGCTTTGAAGACACGTAATCTTGATTTACATGAAGCCAGACGTCTACGATTAAGTCAACTAAACGAATTAGAAGAATTAAGACATGAAGCATACGAAAATTCGTTAATCTATAAAGAAAGAACGAAGAAATGGCATGATAAAAGAATCAGAAATTCAAAAGAATTTAAAGAAGGAGACAGAGTTCTTCTTTTCAATTCACGATTCAAGCTATTTCCTGGAAAATTGAAATCAAGATGGTCTGGACAATTCATAGTTAAAACAGTTTTTCCATACGGAATAGTAGAATTGATAAATTCAAATGGGATTGAATTTAAAGTTAATGGTCACAGAGTTAAACACTACATAGATAGTCCGATGGAAGTCGACAACGAAGTTAATCACAATTTCGACACCACAGCTAACTAAGTGTGGGGAGAATCAAGTCTTTAAAGGATAATATGTATTTCTGTTAGAGTTAGATTGTCTGTTTTCGTGTAGTTCTCGAAAATGGAACCCGAATGGTCTTTCCCTAGCAGACCCTAAAGAACTAGTCTTCTCCCCCCATTCTGAATTTTTATTTTTTTAGGTTTTTACAAAATGAAGACTGCCTGTGAACTAAACCATGGTCTAATGCTACACGCTTTGATCACTAAACGTAATAATGACACACTTCCGAGTGAAATAGTATCAGTAATTAGAGAAATATTGGACGGAGTTAGAAAAGAATCCAGATACGAAGATAATAAGTTACAATTTGGTAAAGGAAAATCAAAATCCGCAGCGAAAAGAAGAGCACGACACCTAGAAAGATGTCACAAATGCGGAAAATGGTCACATGGAGGTAAATGTTCAAATAATCAAACCTATTCAAATACCGAATTTGTTACTTTATGCAGAGACGGACCGTTCATATGTTTAGAAGAAAAAACACTGAATGCTCGAGGTTACGCGTATGTAGCCATGGAAAACCAATTAAACCGACTATCTTATGAATGGGATAGATCGTATAACTAAGAAATCTATTTCAAAGGTATGTTTGTACAGTTTTTATTTTATTTTTTTTATTTTTAACCTTTTGATAATAAACGCTAATTTGTTCGCTATAAAGTATTAAATTAGTATTAAATAAAATTAGGTTTGGTGACCGAAATTATTGATATCATTCAAAAATTTATTACATCACTGCGAAATTTAACGTTTATTCTTAAGGTATAAATATCTTTAATCAATCAACCCAAAATATTTCAAAAATTCGTCATGAGTTAAATTAGGTCTTGGAACCGAAATTACTTTACTGAAAATAGGGGCGCATATTTTTGATAATATTTGATTGATTAAAGTGGGATAAAAAGCCAAAAAGATTTTTAATTTTATTTTTACCATGTTTTTAAAATTAATATATAAATCTTAAATTAATATTGTAAACTTTGTAAAAATAATATTTTTAAAATTGTAAATATTTGAAAAATTAATATAAGTTTGGTGTGAATTTATAATATGAATTTTTAAATTAAGTTAGGTGTGAATTTTTAATTTTTAAAAATATGAATTTTTAATTTTATGCATTTCAAATTTTAAGTTTGGTATGAATTTTTAATATTAATTTTGAATTTTATATTTAAATTGTGTGAATTTAAAAACAAAAATTTAATTTATCTCATTAAGTTAAAAATATGATTTTTAAAATTCGTCGTGAGTTGAAGACTAGGTCTTTGAACCGAAATTGCTTTACCCAAGGGAGAGACGAGAACTTTTATTATCATTATTTTTAATCTTATTGAATTAAAGTATGCCAAAAACATTAAAAAAACCAAAAATCTTAGCTTTTAAAACAATCGCTACAAAAAGACAAATTTTAAAATTTTGTCGAGGGACGGACTAGGACATCGATCCGAAACGACCTCGTCCTAAATAACAAGGGAAACAAAATTTTAAAATTAATTACTTAATTGTTTTAATTAGTATAAAAAAAAATACAAACTCCGCGAGTCGCGGAGTTTGAAAGAGAAATCCACCGCGACTTGCGGAGGATGAAAAATCCAGAAAAAAATACATACTGATCGAACTGATCAGTCCCAACCCACAACACCAAATACTGCGAAGAACAGCCGAAAAAACCCGAAAATACACGAAAAAATACCCCCAAAATCACAATTTTTAACCGTTAATCATCAAATCTTTTACTAAAATCATGTTGAGAAGGATGCTATCAAGGAATTACTCAAGAAAACGGTAAATTTCTACACCTAAACACCATTTAATCCGAAAATTAGTGTTCTTGAGCAATTTTTTCCCCAATTTGATTTTGATGCTTTTTAGTGTAATTATGCTTAAATTGTTTATGTATTATGCTTGTATAACCTAGATTGATGCTATTTAACATGATTAGAAGCCTTAAACTTCAAATTTTGAGTAATCTAGGGTTTGTGTTCTTGAGCAATTTGGGGCTTTTTGATATAAACAGGTTATGGCTGATTTTTGTCATGAATTGTTGCTAAATTAAGTAGTGTAACATGTTTAGGTAGTTAAATGATCCAAACTTTGAGCCTAAACATGATTTTGAGAATTAAAGTGGACTTTTTCAAGTCTAAAATTCATGAACTTGATTTTTGAGAGATAATGCCATTTGAAACTTGTTTAATTGCTAGTAATGATTATTTTGACATGTTATTTGAGTTGAATGCTTATGAACTTGGCGAACATTTTCGTATATGCTTATTTGAAAAAGTGTAGATTTGATAAAAATGTGAAAATGAGCTTAAGTTTAATATAAATTGATCATGTCATTGTCATTATTTTGATTGATGATTTTGCTGACACTAATGCATATTTGGATGCACAAAAATTGTGTTTGATGTGTTTTGCAGACTGAAAGGGGTGAATTTTCATCCCAAGCTCGCAATGCTCCTGCTGAGAATGTGGAACAACAGGAGGTGGATAACTACTACAAACAAGATATACCTCATCCAGTCATGACATTTTCTGATATGCACTTGGAAGATTTGCACCCGAACCTGAGATTTGATAGACTTTGGATAGATTATCCAAAATACCAAAGGAGTTTGCATACTCTTCATTCTAAAGTTGTTGAGGTACCGAGGGTCATAGAATGGGGACCATTAGAAGTTGTAGAATTGGCCGGGCCAATTAGGGAATTACTTGCACATAGGTATGGTAATTCTACTTTTAACGACTGGGTACGTTTATTCACCATGCGTAGACCTGTATATAAAGTATGGTGTGAAGAATTGTTGTGTAGTATAGAATTAAATGATCGGGTAGCTAGTTTAACCGATCGATCTTTTATTATATTTTTGTTAGGAGGTTCGATGCGCCACATGTCTTTACTAGACATGGCTCAGGCTTTACGTATATATACGCCTGAGGAGTTAGCATTTGCCGATTGTAGAGGGTTGATACTAAATGGTAGAAAGATAGATGAAAATTTTGATACACATGGTGTATGGAGTCAAATGACAAGCCATCACCGATTCAAAGGGGGAAATTACTCTTATTTGGATATAGATAGAGCTGAATTAAGAGTGATTCATAGGTTTTTAGCTAATTCGATTACACAAAGAGGTAAGAACAAGGAAAAGGTAAATGAACAGGATTTGTTTTACCATATGTGTATTCGAGACCCACAAAGCGCTGTAAGTATACCTTATTGTGTGAGTTATTATTTATCAACTATGGTTAGGGGGATGAGACCGCATAGCATAATAGGAGGTGGTATTTTTATTACTTTGATTGCTGAATATCTCGGTGTGGATATAAGCCTGGGGGATTATTAGTCGAAGAACCAGAACCCCGCGATACTATAGGTTTAAATGTATACCATGGTGCGAAAGTTTTGAAGAGGCGAAATAACGCCGCAGTACAATACCATGGTAGACATCCACAGGTTGAGAGAAACCAACAGCAAGGTAATGTAGGAGGGGGAAATGAAATGCAAGAAATGCAAAGGTTTATAGCTTCACAGGAGTACGAAAATGCTAGACAGAGAGCATTTGAAGATTGGCAAGTTCATCAAAACCAAATCATAGCTCATTGCCAACATATAGGTAGAAACTATATTCCTACTCCAAAACCCATATTCCCTCCATGGTCTATAGAGATGCAACCACCGTATCCTACGTATAACCCTGCCGAAGCATTTTATAGCACCTATGGTTATGCATGGAACCCCTATTGGTATCAGTATCATCCCTAGTCTACTTAGTTGTATTTATTTTGTAATTTGTAATGTTGATACGTTTAATACTTATGTTAATATTGTAATAGTTTTTATAATTTTCTAACTTTTATTCTTAGATTTTAATAATTTTTGAATGTGGGGTAATATACCAAACTTCAAAAATATGTATATATGTTTGCAGTTTATCTTATGTACACAACAGGGTAAAACAACGCATTTTCAAAGACTGGCATTAAGTTCAGCAAAAGCAACTAATTTTGACGACAAGATGCAAAATATATGTGAAATAATAACAAGACGGAATGAACAAATGATGTGCACCATTTATCATTCAGCAAACAAACGCCAATATATTTGGAAACTTTGGTAAAATTTAATCATTTTCACACAAATTACCCTCAATAATTTAAATTGTTACTGATTTCTTGCAAATGAGGGCATTACAAGATCTTAAGTGTGGGAAGGGGTTAAATTCTTTCGGATTTTAAAATTTTTATCTTAAACACTGGGTTACCATTAAAAATACTAGTAAAGCAGTAGTTGTATTAGAATCTAGTGCTCTCTGATAATAAAGAACAGCCCTAGTCTTATATACTGACTACCCAATTCTAGTAAAAATTTTCAAAATTTTCAATTAAATGAACTCAAAATCATGTTTATACATATTTATGAACGATAAAACTAGGTTTTAACACCGAAATTATTGTTACCTCAGAAAGGACATAAATTGAGAAACAAACCAAAATGTTAAAATTCATTTAAAATGGAATAGAGGACAATAAAAAGGAAAATAAAA
Source organism: Rutidosis leptorrhynchoides (assembly GCF_046630445.1). Lineage (NCBI taxonomy): Eukaryota > Viridiplantae > Streptophyta > Magnoliopsida > Asterales > Asteraceae > Rutidosis > Rutidosis leptorrhynchoides. The sequence goes on along the minus strand of NC_092333.1, from coordinate 392,180,728 downwards.
GCCAAGTGTGGGAAAATTCTCCAAGTTATTCAAAACATAGGTCACATATTTTTACAAATAACTGAAAATACTTTTGCTTTGGACTAAACTAAATTTTTTTACCTGATTTACTGTAAGAAAGATGGATCTACACGATGAATCAATTCCATCATTAAAAGGAAGTAAAGTCTTCCGAAAAAGAAACGCGCTTCTTGATTTAGGTCATGAAGTTGTCGTCCAGACCAGCTGTAGGTTGACGAAAAATCTAGAAAAGTCATCACTAAAATCAGCAGGAAATCCACGGACCTCAGCATTAAACAGGGTCGCCAAGTGGTCAGATTTATCCTAACCATGAGAAGGATTTATCTCGTACAATGGGGAGGCACCATGCAAATTAGCTGGATAAGACTAATGAATCAGATCCCGAGAAAGGATAATCTCCTTAAAGACTAAAAATCAGCTTTTAAGCCTGATATTACTCAATCCTTGAGATTGACCTTAAAGATTGAGAATTACAAACTCATGGAATTCAATGATATCTAAACTCGAGCTTGAACGAGAAAATATTTTGATCAAAATTACAAACCGATTTGTTTTCTGAAAACCCTATTTTTAATGCGTTCATTACCATTGAACGTAAAATCCTAGGAATTCACCTGGAATTCATTAGGTCACCTGAACCAAATCGGGTGTCAACCGTAAGAACGGTGGTTGCATAGCATGGTCAAAGACAGGACCTTGTGCCAGACCAAAAAATTATAAGGGTGAGCTTTACTATTGCTCCTACCAAGGATAGTAATTGCGTCCGACACGTTATAGACCATAATTAAAAGCATGTCAGGGGACATTGCCTTAACAGTTGCTTGTTCAACGCTTTCCTTTACAATCGGACGGTAGTTTACCGAAAGGTAATATACGGGACAAGTAAACTGGACATGTTGCTTTCCAAATACAAGGTTAGCAAGTGGGTGACACAAAACCATAAGTTTTGAGCTAAAATTTTCAAATCTGAAACCCACCAAACCCACAAAAATATTTTGCAAACACCGGTGAAGGGTTATTCCGGAAAACTTATCTAGGGTAAAAACTAGATTTAATTTTCAAAAGATCAAATGTTTTCATAAAGATCCAATTTCCTTAATGGATCTAAATTTTTATAGTCATGTGGGACTGTAAACCATATCGTTACTACCAATGTTTATACCGCCGTATAGAAATCACTGATGTACAAAGTGTGAAGAATAAAGAAGTGATTCTAGTATTTCAAGACGATATTGCTTGAGGACAAGCAACGCTCAAGTGTGGGAATATTTCATAATGCTAAAAACGAACATATATTTCATAGCATTATTCCTCAAGAAAGACAAGCTTTTAGTTGCAATTGTTCTATTTAAAAGTGATATTTGTTTAAATAATAAAAGGTGAAGACAAAAGACAGATTCGAAGAATTGAAGACGCAAACGACCAAAAAGCTCAAAAGTACAAAATACAATCAAAGAGGTTCCAATTATTGATAAGAAACGTCTCGAAATTACAAGAGTACAAGATTCAAAACGCAAAGTACAAGATATTAAATTGTACGCAAGGACGTTCGAAAATTCGGAACCGGGACCAGAGTCAACTCTCAACGCTCGACGCAACGGACTAAAAATTACAAGTCAACTATGCACATAAATATAATATAATATTTAAATAATTCTTATAATTATTTATATATTATATAAATAATAAAAATCCATCGGCAAGAAAGACTCCAAAATGGAGTGAGCTGTATTTACAAACTCCGTGACTCGCGGAGTTTGAAGGCAAAAAGGGTCGCGAGTCGCGGAGCCCCCAATTCTGAAACTCCCTATAAAAGCAAACGAATTCTGATCGCAAAAAAATATATATCCATCTCTCTCACAATATATACGTAAATATATATATATAATTTATATTTTAATTTTAATTTTAATTTTAAATCCTAATAATAAGGGTATGTTAGCAAATGTTGTAAGGGTGTAAGTCGAAATTCTGTCCGTGTAACGCTACGCTATTTTTAATCATTGTAAGTTATGTTCAACCTTTTTAATTTAATGTCTCGTAGCTAAGTTATTATTATGCTTATTTAATCCGAAGTAATCATGATGTTGGGCTAATTATTAAAATTGGGTAATTGGGCTTTGTACCATAATTGGGGTTTGGACAAAAGAACGACACTTGTGGAAATAAGACTATGGGCTATTAATGGGCTTTATATTTGTTTAACTAAATGATAGTTTGTTAATGTTAATATAAAGATTTACAATTGGGCGTCCCTATAAATTACCATATACACTCGATCGGACACGATGGGCGGGGTATTTATATGTACGAATAATCGTTCATTTAACCGGACACGAGAATGGATTAATAGCCACTAGAATAATTAAAACAGGGGTGAAATTATGTACAAGGACACTTGGTATAATTGATAACAAAATATTAAAACCTTGGGTTACACTCAGTCGACATCCTGGTGTAATTATTAAACAAAGTATTAAAATCTTGTTACAGTTTAAGTCCCCAATTAGTTGGAATATTTAACTTCGGGTATAAGGATAATTTGACGAGGACACTCGCACTTTATATTTATGACTGATGGACTGTTATGGACAAAAACCAGACGAACATATTAAATAATCCAGGATAAAGGACAATTAACCCATGGGAATAAAACTAAAATCAACACGTCAAACATCATGATTACGGAAGTTTAAATAAGCATAATTCTTTTATTTCATATTTAATTTCCTTTATTTTATATTTAATTGCACTTCTAATTATCGCATTTTTATTGTTATTGTATTTAATTGCACTTTTAATTATAGTACTTTTTAATTATCGCAAGTTTATTTTATCGCATTTTTATTAATCGCAATTTCATTATCGTTATTTACTTTACGCTTTAAATTAAGTCTTTTATTTATTATTTTACATTTGGTTTTAACTGCGACAAAAGTTTTAAAATCGACAAACCGGTCATTAAACGGTAAAAACCCCCCTTTATAATAATAATATTATTTATATATATATTTGTATTTTTATAAAAGTAAACTAATACAGCGTTAAGCTTTGTTTAAAGATTTCCCTGTGGAACGAACCGGACTTACTAAAAACTACACTACTGTACGATTAGGTACACTTCCTATAAGTGTTGTAGCAAGGTTTAAGTATATCCATTCTCTAAATAAATAAATATCTTGTGTAATCTATATCGCTTTTCGTATCAAAAATATAATACTATTTCCTAGTACACCTCGCACACATCACTTGGCGAGACTCAAATTGAAGCGTTTGTTAACAATAAGCATGAGGAACGAATCGTGGGACAAACGGATTGATAATGCTAAAAACGAACATATATTTCATAGCATTATCCCTCAAGAAAGACAAGCTTTTAGTTACAATTATTCTATTTTCAAGTGATATTCGTTTAAATAATAAAAGGTGAAGACAAAAGACAGATTCGACGAATTGAAGACGCAAATGACCAAAAAGCTCAAAATACAAAGTACAATCAAAGAGGTTTAAATTATTGATGAGAAACGTCTCAAAATTACAAGAGTACAAGACGCAAAATGCAAAATACAAGATATTAAATTGTACGCAAGGACATTCGAAAATCCGGAACCGGGACCAGAGTCAACTCTCAACGCATGACGCAACGGACTAAAAATTACAAGTCAACTATGCACACGAATATAATATAATATTTAAATAATTCTATAAATTATTTATATATTATATTATTATTAAAAACCGTCGTCAAGAAAGAAAACAAAGTCATGTGAACTCTTCCAGCTGGCCATGCGATCGCATGGCCTGGAAGAACAAAAGCCATGCGATCGCATGGCCCCAGAAGTCAGGCCACATCTATAAATTTCGCGTGTTTTGGCCAGTTTTAATATATCTTTTTCTCTATCTCTCACTCAACGTATATATATATATATATATATATATATATATATATATATATATATATATATATATATATATTATAATTTTAATTTTAATTTTAAATTCTAATAATAAGGGTATGTTAGCGAATGTTGTAAGGGTGTAAGACGAAATTATGTCCGTGTAACGCTACACTATTTTTAATCATTGTAAGTTATGTTCAACCTTTTTAAATTAATGTCTCGTAGCTAAGTTATTATTATGTTTATTTAAGCCGAAGTAATCATGATGTTGGGCTAAAATATTAAGACGGGGTAATTGGGCTTTGTACCATAATTGGGGTTTGCACAAAAGAACGACACTTGTGGAAATTAGACTATGGTCTATTAATGGGCTTTATATTAACTAAATGATACCTCGTTAATTTAATATATAGACTTATAATTTGCGTATTTATATATAACCACATACGCTTGACTGGGTACGGTGGGCGGGATATCTATAAATACCAATAATTGTTCATTTTACCGGACACGGAACTGGATTAATAGTTAATGGACTAGTTGAAACAGGGGTGGATTACATTCAAGGGTAATTGGTGTAATTGTTAACAAAGTAATAAAACCTTGGATTACACGCAGTCGATAACCTGGTGTATTCATTAAACAAAGTATTAAGACCTTGTTACAATTCGAATCCCCAATTAGTTGGAATATTTGATTTCGGGAATAAGAATAATTTGACGAAGACTTTCGCACTTTATGATTATGACTGATGGACTATTATGGACAAATCCGTATGGACATATCGAATAATCCAGTACAAAGGACAATTAACCCATGGTAATAAACTAAAATCAACACGTCAAACATCATGATTACGGAAGTTTAAATAAGCATAATTCCTTTATTTCATATTTAATTTCCTTTATTTCATATTTAATTGCACTTTTAATTATCGCACTTTTATTTACTGTCATTTTATTGCACTTTTAATTATCGTACTTTTATTTTATTGCAATTTTATTTATCGCACTTTTATTTATCGTAATTTCATTATTGTTATTTACGTTACACTTTAAATTAAGTCTTTTATATATTTAATATTTTACATTAGGTTTTAACTGCGACTTAAGTTTTAAAATCAACAAACCGGTCATTAAACGGTAAAAACCCCCCCTTTTATAATAATACTACTTATATATATATATATATATATATATATATATATATATATATATATATATATATATATATATATATATATATATATTTGTATTTTTACAATTATAAGTTAAAAAAATATAGCGTTAAACTTGGCGAGTTCCCTGTGGACGAACCGGACTTACTAAAAACTACACTACTGTACGATTAGGTGCACTACCTATAAGTGTTGTAGCAAGGTTTAGGTATATCCATTCTATAAATAAATAAATAACTTGTGTAAAATTGTATCGTATTTAATAGTATTTCCTTGTAAAAATATAACTATTTTGTATACACCTCTACGCACATCAAGTATTTTTGGCACCGCTGCCGGGGAAACTAAAAAGCCGAAAGCGCAACGCTATAAAAAAAATTTATTAAGTTCTTTATATAAAAATATACGTTTTAAATATTAAAAATACAAAAATATAAAAAGAAAAGTATCTATATATTTATTTTTAAAAGTTTGTTTAAAATATATAAAGTTAAAAAGTATTTTTATTTTAGTTTTTAAATATAAGTATTTTATTATTTTATATAAATATTTATATATATTAAAAATAGAAAACGGAAATATATATATATATATATATATATATATATATATATATATATATATATATATATATATATATATATATATATATATATATATATATATATATATATAAGTGTCGAGGCCGGGTACTGTAGCAGCCCAACTCTGGCCCGAAACCCTAATCCATGCGACCGCATGGATTTAAAACGCTCAGACCATGCGATCGCATGGCCCTGTCTGACATGCCAGGTTTGACCTGATTACAGCAATAATTACGGAGTATATTATTATTATTATTATTAAAACCCTAATTAGGGTTTTGTTTTTAATTAATTAGTTTAGTTTTTATTATTAATTTATATTTTTAGTTTAATTAGTTTTATTAATATATAAAATTAATAGTTTTATAAAATAAATAATATTTTTATAAAAATTGTGTTTTTACAACTTTAAGTTTATTTTTATATTTTGTTTATTTTTATTTGTTTTAGCGTAATATTTGTATTTTTCGCTCGTATTTAGTTTTAAGTCATAGTTTTTGCCATAGTTATTTTTATTTCTAGATTCTTAGGCTTTGCCATAAAATCTCTTAAGTGCTTTTTCTTTAGACTAAGATTTAGGTGCTTTAGAATTTTGCGACGCCGTTTTAATATTTTAGTACCTTTTTAAGTAATTGCCGTTTTGGATATAGAATTTCTTTTAAGCTTTAATATTTTTAGACGCAACTTTTAATTCTTAGTTTTTAGTTCCTTTTTAAGTTTCGACGCGCTCTTTTTCTTTCTTATTTTTCGCCGCTCTAATTTTTAGGACATAGAATTTTCTATTTCTTCTCTAAAATTTCTTTAAATTTCAACGGAAAATTATTTTAAGTGTTTAAATTGATAGACATCCAAAATTTTCTGGTTCGTAGTAATAGTTGGATTTGTTAGTGGCTGAGTTGTGAGCTTCCGTTTAAAGGGTTCTGGCTCCCTGCTGCATCTATTGGCTATTCGAAACGTGGGCAAAATCAGAAAAGTCTATTAATTTGATAACTTATATAATTTTTATCTTTTATAACTAATAGGATATTCAGTGAATGCACCGAGCAAAACGTTCACCACCTTTTGTACGTTCACCACCTGTAACCAGATCAAGACATCTAGCCAATATTGTCGCCGTTGATTTTTCTTTAGAATCGTCATCTAGTCGACCAAGTACTCCAATTCAAATTTCCGATAATCCATTTTATGAACCCGACCTCACAATTGAGAATTCGGAGGATATTCAGGAACAATTAAGAGATCCTGAACCATTAATCTTTCCTCCGGAACCACCAATCATTCAAACAGAGATTGTCGAGGAACCAACCATTAAATCAGAATCCTCTAGTGATTCCGATTCAACAAATTCAATAATGGAGAATCTGGAACCTCTAAGTATGGAAGACCGAATGCGAGCTAAACGCACTGGCCAAGGTCACGCAATTACTCAACCAGACATTAATGCGCCAGATTATGAAATCAAAGGACAAATCCTACACATGGTGACTAATCAATGCCAATTTAGTGGTGCGCTGAAGGAAGATCTAAACGAACAACTTCGTACATTTAATAGGATCTGTACTCTATTTAAAATAAGAGAAGTGGAGGATGAACAGATATATCTCATGTTATTTCCCTGGACTTTAAAGGGAGAAGCCAAAGATTGGTTAGAATCGTTACCTGAAGGGGCGATTGATACATGGGATGTTTTAGTTGAAAATTTTCTTAAACAATTCTTTCCGGCATCTAAAGCCGTAAGACTTCAAGGAGAAATTGTTACGTTCACACAAAAGCCAAATGAAACTCTATATGAGGCGTGGACCAGATTTGGAAAGTTATTGAGAGGATGTCCGCAACATGGTTTAGATACCCGTCAAATAGTACAAATATTCTACCAAGGATGCGACATCACTACAATAAAATACATCGATATAGCAGCTGGTGGTTCCATTATGAAGAAAACAGCAACTGACGCTTACAAAATTATTGATAACACTGCTTCATACTCACATGAGTGGCACCAAGAAAAAGATATCGTTAGATCATCTAAAGCAGCTAGAGCCGATTCTAGCCATGACTTCGATTCCATTTCTGCAAAGATAGATGCTGTCGAGAGACGAATGGAAAAGATGACTAAGGATATTCACTCAATACGAATTAGTTGTGAGCAGTGTGGAGGACCACATTTGACAAAAGATTGTCTCAGTATTGAACTAACAATGGAACAAAGAGAGAATGTTTCATACATGAACCAAAGGCCTAGAAATAATTATCAGAATAATTATCAACCGCCAAGACCAATCTACAATCAAAATCAGAATTATAACCAAAATGTTCTATACAACAACCAACAAGGTCCTAGCAATCAACAAATATCCAATAATACTTACAATCAGCAAATACCTATTTTTCAAAACAAACCACCACAAACCGATGATAAAAAGCCAAAATTAGAAGACATGATGTCGAAGCTAGTTGAATCTCAAATGCAGTTTTTCACATCTCAGAAACAAACCAATGAACAAAATGCTCAAGCATTTAGAAATTAACAAGCTTCTATTCAAAATCTAGAACAAGAAGTAAGCAACCTAGCAAGGTTGATAGGTGAAAGAAAACCGGGAAGTTTCCCTAGTGATACAAATGCTAACCCTCGGAATGAAACAGCTAAAGCCATTACCACAAGAAGTGGTATTACACTCAAACCACCGGAAATACCTGTAATTTCTGATAAAGCTATTCCTACTCTACAAGAACCACAACCTGAGCAAGATAAGGAAAAAGAACCGGTAGTTGAAATGGTTAATGAAGATAACACAGTTAAGGCTAAACCTTATGTTAAACCATACCAACCACCACTTCCTTACCCGAGTAAAATGAGAAAAGAAAGACTTGAAGCCGAGCAATCCAAATTCTTGGATATGTTTAAACTGATAAATGTAAATCTTCCTTTCATTGATGTAATTTCAGGAATGCCTAGATATGCTAAATTTCTGAAAGATCTAATCACAAAAAGAAAGAAAATGGAAGAACTCTCGGCTGTTACTATGAATGCTAATTGCTCTGCAGTACTATTGAATAAGATACTAGAAAAATTATTAGATCCAGGAAGTTTCACAATTCCATATTTTCTGGTTAGTCTTAGTTCAATAGAAGCATTGACAGACTTAGGTGCTAGTATAAATCTAATGCCGTATTCACTATACGCTAAACTAGACCTTGGAGAATTGAAACCAACACGAATAAGCATACAACTGGAAGATAGATCAGTAAAATATCTTAGAGGGATAATGGAGAACATGCTAGTTAAAGTTGGTACTTTAGTATTTCCAGTAGATTTTGTTATTCTGGACATGGAAGAAGATTCTTGAGTTCCTCTCATATTAGGAAGACCATTCTTAAACACGGCTAAAGCAATAATAGACGTGTTCAGTAAGAAACTAACCCTAAGTATAGAGGACGAGAGTGTTACCTTTTCTGTTGATAGAGCCATGCAACAACCGCAATCTGCAGATGATACATGTTATTATATTCAAACTATAGATTCACATGCAGAATTGTTAGAACAATTTCCAGAATTACAAGGAACAGAAGAATGTTCTTTAGGAGAAGGAACTGAACCAATTGATGAAACTGAAATGTTAGCTACACTTATGGCTAATGGATATGAACCAACAACAGAAGAAATTCAAATGCTAAAAGAGGAAGACAGATATCGATATAAATCATCGATAGAAGAACCACCGACATTAGAGTTAAAGCCACTTCCAAACCATTTGGAATACGCTTATTTACATGGTGAATCTGAATTACCTGTAATAATATCGTCTTCTCTTACTGAAAATGAAAAATCACAACTCATTTCTGTGCTAAAAGCTCATAAACCGGCTATTGCATGGAAGATTCATGATATTAAAGGCATAAGTCCTTCGTATTGCACACATAAAATCCTTATGGAAGAAGGTCATAAAACGTATGTGCAACGCCAATGAAGATTAAATCCTAATATGCAAGATGTTGTTAAAAAAGAAATTATTAAACTACTTGATGCAGGTTTAATTTATCCAATCTCTGATAGTCCATGGGTAAGCCCAGTTCAATGCGTACCTAAGAAGGGTGGCATGACTGTCATCACAAATGAGAAAAATGAGTTTATTCCTACTAGGACTGTAACAGGATGGCGTGTTTGTATTGATTATAAAAAATTAAATGACGCCACCAGAAAAGATCACTTTCCCTTACCTTTCATTGATCAAATGTTGGAAAGATTAGCCAGAAATAGTTACTATTATTTTCTTGATGGTTTTTTCGAATACTTTCAAATTCCAATAGCACCCGAAGATCAAGAGAAAACCACATTCACGTGCCCTTATGGTACTTTTGCTTACAAACGCATGCTATTTGGACTTTGCAACGCCCCTGCAACCTTTCAAAGGTGCATGATGGCAATTTTTCACGACATGATAGAAGAATGCATGGAAGTTTTCATGGAGGACTTTTCAGTCTTCGGTGATACATTTGAAACATGTCTAGTTAATCTTGAACGAATGCTTATTAGATGCGAACAATCAAATCTAGTTCTTAATTGGGAGAAATGCCATTTCATGGTTAAAGAAGGCATCGTTCTTGGTCATAAAATCTCAAAGGAAGGAATTGAAGTGGATAGAGCTAAAGTAGATGTAATTGCTAAACTTTCACATCCCACCAATGTTAGAGGAGTTAGGAGTTTTCTAGGGCATGTCGGTTTTTACCGACGTTTCATAAAAGATTTTTCTAAAATTGCCACTCCTATGAATAAACTCCTAGAAAAGGATGCTCCATTCATCTTTTCAAATGAATGTATCAAATATTTTAATATTCTTAAAGAGAAACTCACTAATGCACCGATCATGATAACTCCAAATTGGAATCTACCGTTTGAACTTATGTGCGATGCAAGTGATTTTGCAATGGGAGCCGTTTTAGGACAAAGGATTGAAAAATGATTTCAACCTATTTATTATGCTAGTAAGACGTTACAAGGAGCACAAACGAATTATACAACTACTGAAAAAGAACTCCTTGCTATTGTCTTTGCTTTTGACAAATTTCGTTCATATCTCGTTCTAGCTAAAACGGTGGTCTATACCTACCATTCTGCTCTTAGATACCTATTTTCGAAACAAGATGCTAAACCAAGATTAATCCGTTGGATCTTACTCTTACAAGAGTTCGATATTGAAATCCGAAACAAAAAGGGAGCAGAAAATCTCGCAGCTGATCATCTTTCTCGTCTTGAAAATCCTGAATTAGAAGTTCTAAATGAATCGGCCATACAAGATAACTTTTCTGATGAATATCTATTGAAGATAGATTATAATGAAATTCCATGGTTTGCAGACTATACAAACTACTTAGTATGTGGATTCCTTGAAAAAGGATTGTCGTACCAAAAACGAAAGAAATTCTTTAGTGATATAAAACACTATTTCTGGGAAGATCCACATTTGTTTAAAAGTTGTCCCGATGGAATAATACGCCGATGTGTATTTGGAGATGAAGCTAGTCAAATCTTAAACCATTGTCACACAGGACCAACAGGAGGGCATTATGGGCCTCAGCTCACAGCAAGAAAAGTTTACGACGCTGGATTCTATTGGCCTACAATTTTCAAAGACGCACACCTTCTTTGCAAATCCTGTGATGCATGTTAAAGGGTTGGAAAAATAAGTCAACGTGATGAAATGCCACAAAATGTCATTCAAGTATGTGAAGTATTTGACATTTGGGGTATTAACTTTATGGGTCCATTTCCAAAATCTCATAATAATCTCTACATTCTCGTTGCCATTGATTATGTATCTAAATGGGCAGAAGCACAAGCTCTCCCAACTAACGATGTACGAGTTGTAGTTAACTTTTTAAAACATCTTTTTGCCTGGTTTAGAACACCGAAAGCTTTAATAAGTGATCGGGGTACTCATTTTTGTAATAATCAACTTGAGAAAGTTCTTAAAAGATATGGAGTAACTCATAAAATCTCAACCGCTTATCATCCACAAACAAGTGGACAAGTTGAAAATACCAACCGAGCATTAAAACGTATTCTAGAGAAAACCGTAGGATCAAATCCGAAGGAATGGTCCATGAAATTGGAGGATGCACTCTGGGCTTTTAGAACAGCCTACAAAACTCCAATTGGAACTACACCTTTTAAACTCGTTTACGGAAAAGCATGTCATCTTCCAGTAGAAATTGAACACAAAGCATTTTGGGCTTTGAAGACATGTAATCTTGATTTACATGAAGCCAGACGTCTACGGTTAAGTCAATTAAACGAATTAGAAGAATTAAGACATGAAGCATACGAAAATTCGTTAATCTATAAGGAAAGAACGAAGAAATGGCATGATAAAAGAATCAGAAGTTCAAAAGAATTTAAGGAAGGAGATAAAGTTCTTCTTTTCAATTCACGATTTAAGCTATTTCCTGGAAAATTGAAATCAAGATGGTCTGGACCATTTATAGTCAAAAAAGTTTTCCCATACGGAACAATAGAGTTAATAAATTCAAATGAGATTGAATTTAAAGTTAATGGTCACAGAGTTAAACATTACATACATGGTCCGATGGAAGTTAACAATGAAGTCAATCATAATTTCACCACCCAAGAAAACCTTCAAAATGAAAACATAAATATGTTATCAACAACATATGAAAAATCAAAATTGGAAAATAGGGATGATTCAAATTGGAGTGATGAAGAAGAATTCTTATACAAACCTCCCATTCCAAGAAACGAAGAAAAATGTGAACAAGAAGTTCAAATAGAAGTGAAAGAACCAAGAAAAGAACACCCGAAAAAGGTTTACAAACCAACTCGACTTACTAAAGCAGGAGACCCGGGCGAATTTATCATTTCTTGCTTGATTAATGATGGTGCTATATATAATGGACTCGCAGATTTAGGAGCAAGTGCAAATATTATGCCTCTTTCCTTATACAAAAGATTAGGTAAGGGAAAATTAAAACCAACCAAAATAGGTGTTTAATCATTTGACCTAACCATTAATGACCCGGTTGGAATAGCAAATAATTTACTTGTTAACGTGGGAAGTTTGACCTTTGTTGCAAATTTCATAGTTATTAATATGGAGGAAAACCTTGATATTCCTCTAATTTTAGGTCGCCCATTTTTAGCAACCACCGAGGCGTTCATTGATGTAAGAGAAGGTAGAATGACACTTAGGGATGGTGATAAATCGATCACCTTTGTGAACCAAAAGTTTAGATCTCCACCAACCAAAACTGTCAGACCAATAAAAACACATAAGTGTGGGGAAGATGAAGAAACACTTAATGATATCTGATCACAAAGAACCCTGTTGATGATACGAAATTAGATGAACCCGTTTTTAACAGTTCAACGAATAAACTTTATAAAAGGATTCACGATGCTAGGATTAAGGGAAACTTTAAGTTATGTAACCGATTAGTATCCAATTTATCGCCAAAAGAAAAGGCAATGGTAGTTAAATTTTGAAAGTTACAGAGGAAATCAACAAATGGATTGAAGCAAAAGTCAGAGATATACAAGTTGTTGATGATCCAATTGAAAATAACGTTAATCACAATTTCAACACCACATCTAACTAAGTGTGGGGAGGTTCGAATCTTTTTAGGGTAATATGTATTTCTGTTAGAGTTAGATATTCTGTTTTCATGTAGTTCTCGAGAATGGAATCCGAATGGTCTTTCCCTAGCAGACCCTAAAGAACTAATCTTCTCCCCCCATTCTGAATTTTTATTTTTTTAGGTTTTACGAGATGAAGAATTCCTTTGATCTGAACCATGGTCTAATGCTACACGCTATGATTACTAAACGTAATAATGACACACTTCCGAGTGAACTGGTATCATTCATAAGAGATAAAATGGACGGAGTAAGAAAAGAACTCAGAAAAGATCATCATAAGATACATTTTGGAAAAAAAATCAAAATCCGCAACAAAAAGAAGAGCACGACACCTGGAAAGATGTTATAAATGCGAAAAATGGTCACACGAAGGTAAATGTTCAAATAATCAAACATATTCAAATACCGAATTTGTTACTCTATGCAGAGAAGGACCGTTTATATGTTTAGAAGAAAAGATATTGAAGATTCGAGGTTATGCTTACGTAGCTATGGAGAACCAAATCACACAGCTCTTTTATGAGTCGGCTAAAGCAGGTCTCTGAGAATTCTTTTAGGTAAGTATGTACAGTTTTTATTTTTATTACTTTTAACCTTTTGATAAAAAACGTTGAATCGTTTGCTATAAAGTATTAAATTGGTATTCAATAAAATTAGGTATGCGTAACCGAAATTATTGATATCATACAAAAATTTATTACATCGCTGCAAAATTTACCGTTTATTCTTAAGGTATAAATATCTTCAATCAATCAACCCAAAATATTTCAGAAATTCGTCAGGAGTAAAACTAGGTAATATAGCCGAAATTACTTTACCGAAAAGAGGTGCGTATATTTTTGATAATATTTGATTGATTAAAGTGGGATAAAAGACCAAAAAGATTTTTAATTTTTATTTTTTACCATGTTTTTAAAATTAATATATAAATATTAAATTAATATTGTAAACTTTTTAAAATTAATATATTTAAGTTTGTAAATATTTGAAAAATTAATATTTTTAATATAAGTTTGTATGTATAAAAATGATATTTTTATGAATTTTTAATTTTATGCAATTTAAATTTAAGTTTGGTGTGAATTTAAAAATAAAAATTTACTTTATTTCACTAAGTTAAAAATATGATTTTTAAAAATTCGTCGTGAGTTGAAAACTAGGTCGTTGAACCGAAATTGCTTTACCCGAGGGAGGGACGAGAACTTTTACTATCATTATTTTTAATCTTATTGAATTAAAGTATGCCAAAAACATTTAAAAAACCCGAAAATCTTTGCTTTTAAAACTGCGCTTAAAAAATGACAAATTTTAAAATTTTGTCGAGGGGACGGACTAGGACAACGATCCGAAATGCCCTCATCCTAAAAAGAAACAAAATTTTAATTTTTAATTAATTAAATGTTTTATTAGTATAAGGTTTTTATAAAAAAAACAAAAAAAAACAACCCGAGACCCATGCGATCGCATGGGATTTACACTATACCTCCATGAGATCGCATGGAGGCAAAAATCAGGAATGGATCAAAAAGACAGACGAGTTCTGTCTTCACCACAACACACACACAACTACACGAATACACTCCCAAATCACCTCTAAAATTCGCAATTTTTCACCATAATTCGTCAAATTTCTCGCTCTAATCATGAAATTGTTCAGAAGCTTTTCAAAGAAGGTAAAAATTACACCCCTAAACTCATAAATTTTCTAGTTTTTGTGATATTTATCAATATTTTACCTAATTTGATTTTGTTAATTTCTAGTGTAATTAGAGTTAAATTGTTAGTATTTTATGCATGTATAACCTAGATTAGTACTATTTAACATGATTTGAAGTCAAAAACTTCAAAATTTTTAGGAATCTAGGGTTTGTGTTCTTGAGCAATTTGGGGCTTTTTGATATAAACAGGTTATGGTCGATTTTTGTCATGAATTATTGCTAAATTAAGTAGTGTAACATGTTTAGGTAGCTAAATGATCCAAACTTTGATCCTAAACATGATTTTTGAGAATTAAAGTGGACTTTTTAGGTATAAAAATTCATGAACTTGATTAAATTGATGTAAATGCCATTTGAAACTTGTTTAATTGCTAGTAATGGTTGTTTTAACATGTTATTTGAGTTGAATGCTTATGAACTTTGTAAACATTTTCATATATGCTTATTTGAAAAAGTGTAGAATTGTAAAAATTGTGAAAATGCGTATAAGTGTAATTTTGATTTAACATGTTATTGTAATTGTGTTAATTTGTTATTTTGCTAACACTAATGCATATTTGGATGCACAAATTTTGTGTTTAATGTGTTTTGCAGAGATTTACTAATACTGATGGTGCATCATCATCATCTAGACAACCTGCTCCAAAACCTGAACCAGAAATGCAATACGAGCCAGAACCAGAACAAGAACTACAACAGGAACAACAACATCAACCTGATCAACACGTATCTTATTATGATCTGCTACAATTTGTTGATACCTTTATAGTATTTCCGATGCATCCACCAGTAGAATACCCAATGATTCCTGAACATATGTTGCATCCTAATCTGAGATTCGATAGAAGCTGGAGAGATTACCCGACATATCAAAGTAACAAATTCAAACTGATACCGAAAAATGTAGAAGTGCTGAGGGTAATCGATTGGGAGCCTTTAGAAAGGGTCCAACTAGTTAACTCAGTTAGGGAGCATCTGATCCAAAGGTATGGCAGCTCTTCTTTTCACGATTGGGAACGTTTATTCACCATTCGTAGACCTGTATATAAGGAATGGTGCATTGAGCTTATGAGTACTATAGCGTTAAATGCGGATGTAGATATGTTAGATGATAGAAGTTTTCTTAGATTTATACTTGGTCGTAGGATGTACAGGATGTCCATGCTGGACATGGCCAGGCTTTGCAGATATATACTCCTGGTGAATTACTACTACCCGATTGTATGAATTTGATTTATCGTGGTGAAAGGGTAGATAGGAATTTTGACGCGAACGCCGTCTAGAGGCGTATGTCAGATTATAATGTTTTTACCCTGGGAGGAAAACACTCCTACTTACATATTAACAAAGCCGAGCTTCGTATAATTCATAGATTTTTGGCTAACTCGATTACACAGAGAGGTCACAACAAGGAGAAAATGACCATACATGATTTATTTTACCTAAAGTGTATTCGAGACCCAAAAGGCTTTGTTAATATCCCTTACTGTGTTGGTTTTTATTTGTCTAAGATGGTGGAAGGAATACAGGAAGGGGGAATAATAGGAGGAGGTATTTTTGTTACTCTCATTGGAGAATATTTGGGTGTAGATAGGAATCAAGGGGGTCCACTTTTGGAACGTAGGAAACATGTTGAGCCTTTAGGATTGAGGGTCTATCAGGGTGCTAAGGTATTAAAAAGCAGACGCAATCAGGCAATACCCTATGTTGGTAGTCATCCTCGGGTAGAGAGAGGTTCAGATGAGGAAATGGAGGAAGCGGGTGACATTAGGGATGTCATTAGGGAGACTATGACTGACGTCTACCAGCGTGTAAATGAGGTGGAAATGAAAAACGATGAGAGATTTAGTCGGATGTAGCAGTGGCAAGCCCGGAATGATTACGAGCATTCCAGGCAACGACAGCATGATAGATGGGACTATCATCAGCGTCAGATCATGAGCTGGCTGTCACCTCAGGATCACTACGTCCCAACCCGACCCGCTTACTATCCTCCACACCAGCCCGAGATAAGACCACCATATACTCTCTATGACCCTAACCAGGCCTATCAGTACACCTATCACCAACCATGGAACCCGGACGATGACATGAACTGAAACCTCTATCCAGATTGATATAGTTCCCGTTGGTGATTTCTATGATTTTTATCTTTTTATTATTTTTATTTATTTATGTTTAAACACATTATATTTTGATACTTTTATGTATGTTTAATATATTTATTATGTTGTACTAATATTTCATATTTGATTTGAAAGTGGGATTTTAAGTCCCATTTCAAATTACCATGCATGTTTATATTTGTATGTATGTATATTGTCAATTGTACACAACAGGGTAAAACAGCGCATTTTCAAAGACTGGCATTAAGTTCAGCAAAAGCTACTAATTTTGACGACAAAACGAAAACAAATGTGATGTAATAACAAGACGGAATGAACAAATGATGTGCACTATTTATCATTCAACAAACAAACGCCAATATGTTTGGAAACTTTGGTAAAATTTAATCACTTTTCTACGCTAATCACCCTCAATAATTTAAATTGTTACTGATTTCTTGCAAATGAGGGCATTGCAAGATCTTAAGTGTGGGAAGGGGTTAAATTCTTTCGAAATTTTTAAAAAAAAAAAAAAATTAACTTATACACTTGGTTACCATTAAAAATACTAGTAACGCAGTAGTTGTATTAGAATCTAATGCTCTCTGATAATAAAGAACAGCCCTAGTCTTATATACTTACTACCAAATTCTAGTAAAATTTTTCAAAATTTTCAAATAAATGAATTCAAAATCATGTTTATATATATTTATGAACGATAAAACTAGGTGTTAACACCGAAATTATTATTACCTCGGAAAGGACATAAATTGAGAAACAACCCAAAATGTTAGAATTCATTTAAAATGGAATAGAGGACAATAAAAAGGCAAAGAAAGGAAAATAAAAGCCAAGTGTGGGAAAAATTTACCAAGTTATTTAAAATATATATCACATATTTTTGTACAAATAATTGAAGATACTTTTGTTTTGGACAAAATTAACCGTTTTACCCGGTAAATTGTAATATATTTGAAAGAAAGATAGATCTACACGATGAATCAATTCCATCATTAAAAGGAAGTAAAGTCTTCCGAAAAAGACACGCGCTTCTTGATTTAGGTCAAGAAATTGTCGTCCAGACTAGTTGTAGAGTCTATGAAAAACCTTGAAAAGTTTTCTCAAAAATCAGCTGAAAATCCACGGACCTCAGCATCAAACAGGGTCGCCAAGTGGTCAGTCTTATCCTAACCATGAGAGGATCTGTCTCGTAAAATGGGGAGGGCGCCGTGCAAATTAGCTTGATAAGACTAATGAATCAGACCCACAGAAAAGGATAATCTCCATAAAAGATTAAAAATCAGCTTTTAAGCCTGATATTACTCAATCCTAGAGATTGCCTTTTAAAGATTGAGAATTACAAACTCATGGAATTCGATGATATCTAAACTCGAGCTTGAACGAGAAAATACTTTGATCAAAATTACAAACCGATTTGTTTTCTGAAAACCCATTTTTAATGCGTTCATTACCATTGAACGTAAAATCCTAGGAATTCACCTAGAATTCATTAGGTCACCTGAACCAAATCGGGTGTCAACCGTAAGAACGGTGGTTACATAGCATGATCAAAGATAGGACCTTGTGCCAGACTGAAAAACCATAGGGTGAGCTTTACTATTGCTCATACAAAGGATAGTAATTGCATCCGACACATTATAGACCATAATTAAAAGCATGTCAGGGGACATTGCCCTAACAGTTGCTTGTTCAACGCTTTCCTTTACAACCGGACGGTAGTTTCCCGAACGGTAATATACGGAGTAAGTATACTGGACGTATTGCTTTTCCTAATACAAGGTTAGCAAGTGGGTGACACAAAACCGCAAGTTTTGAGCTAAAATTTTCAAATCTGAAACCCACCAAACTCACAAAAACAATTTGCAAACACCGGTGAAGGGTTATTCTAGAAAACTTATCTAGGGTGAAAGCTAGATTTAATTTTCAAAAGATCAAATGTTTTCATAAAGATCCAATTTCCTAAAGGATCTAAATTTTTATAGTCATGTGGGACTGTAAACCACATCGTTACTACCATTGTTCATACCACCGTATAGAAATCACTGATGTACAAAGTGTGAAGAATAAAGAAGTGATTCTAGTATATATTTATTTCAAGACTATATTGCTTGAGGACAAGCAACGCTCAAGTGTGGGAATATTTAATAATGCTAAAAACGAACATATATTTCATAGCATTATCCCTCAAGAAAGACAAGCTTTTAGTTGCAATTGTTCTATTTACAAGTGATATTCGTTTAAATAATAAAAGGTGAAGACAAACGACAGATTCGACGAATTGAAGACGCAAACGACCAAAAAGCTCAAAAGTATAAAGTACAATCAAAGAGGTTCAAATTATTGATGAGAAACGTCTCAAAATTACAAGAGTACAAGATGCAAAACGCAAAATACAAGATATTAAATTGTACGTAAGGACGTTCGAAAATCCGGAACCGGGACCAGAGTCAACTCTCAACGCTCGACGCAACGGACTAAAAATTACAAGTCAACTATGCACACGAATATAATATAATATTTAAATAATTCTATAAATTATTTATATATTATATTATTATTAAAAACCGTCGGCAAGAAAGAAAACAAAGTCATGTGAACTCTTCCAGCTGGCCATGCGATCGCATGGCCTGGAAGAACAAAAGCCATGCGATCACATGGCCCCAGAAGTCAGGCCACATCTATAAATTTCGCGTGTTTTGGCCAGTTTTAATATATCTTTTTCTCTATCTCTCACTAAACGTATATATATATATATATATATATATATATATATATATATATATTATAATTTTAATTTTAATTTTAAATTCTAATAATAAGGGTATGTTAGCGAATGTTGTAAGGGTGTAAGACGAAATTCTGTCCGTGTAACGCTACGCTATTTTTAATCATTGTAAGTTATGTTCAACCTTTTTAAATTAATGTCTCGTAGCTAAGTTATTATTATGCTTATTTAAGCCGAAGTAATCATGATGTTGGGCTAAAATATTATGTAACGACCCGTCCTAATCCACCTGGACGAAATCATCAACATTTGGTCCCATTGCGATGATCGACTCCAAATAATGTCCTTAAAATGAGCAAATGCACAGCGGAAGACTTAATTCGCACCTGAGAATAAACATGCTCAAAAGTGTCAACCAAAAAGTTGGTGAGTTCATAGGTTTATCATAACAATCTTTTTAATATATTAATAGACCACAAGGATTCATAATCATAAACATAATACACTCGCAAGTGTATGTAAAGCATTCTAAGTGGTTGAGCACTTGGTTACCATACTTAACATTTAATCAACGTCGCATATTCCCTTTATTATGAAATCTCACTACACCGTACCAAGTGTAGTCACGAAACGAAGTACTGTGCAACTGTTGAATACTGGTCGTCCAGTCCGGTTGGGGTTGTCAGGCCCGATAGATCTATCAACAGGATTCGAGTTTACAATACCACATGTAAATAGTAGTTACCAAGCTACAAGGAAGTATGCCAGTGGTACAACTCAACGTAGAATATATTTTTAAGTACTTGTGTCTATTTCGTAAACATTTATAAAAGCAGTGCATGTATTCTCAGCCCAAAAATATATATTGCAAAAGCAATTAAAAAGGGAGCAAATGAAACTCACCATATTGTATTTTGTAGTAAAAATACATATGACGACATTTAACAAGTGTAGGGTTGACCTCGAATTCACGAACCTATATCATTTATATATATATTAACACATATAATTGTAATCGAACAAATTTATATATTATTAGTGATATAAATGCTATCTTAATAATTTATATGTCTCAATAATAACCTAATATTTATTTTATATACCTTCTATAAAGAACAATTTTTAATATAGTTTTTATTAAGTATATTTTTATATGATTTGTTCTTATTGTAATAATAATAATAATAATAATAATGAAAATTTTAATATTAAAAATGATAATAAAAATATTAATTTCAATAATAATACTAATTTTAATAGTAATAAATTTAAAAATAGTGATACTTTTATTAATAATGATAATAATAATAAAAATGATAATTTTAATATTTTTAATAATAAAAATGATAATTATAATATTAGTAATAATAATAACTATGATAATAATTTTACTAATAATGATAATAATAATAATAACATTAATAATAGCTTTTATAATAATAATAATAATAATAATAATAATAATAATAATAATAATAATAATAATAATAATAATAATAATAATAATAATAATAATAATAATAATAGTAATAATAATAATAATAATAATAATAATAATAATAATAATAATAATAATAATAATAATAATAATAATTATACCTCCTATATTTAGGGTCACTTGTTAATGGCGGCTCCCAAAAGAAAAAAAAACAGATCGAAGTAGCAACAAGTATAAGGTGCAGAGAAAAAAAATTATCATCCGAATTACTCAGTCAAGAATCATCCACATCATCATCAGATTAATCAATCGGTAGTTATCGATGAGTAGTAGGTCATTTAATTCGTCATCAGACTCGTTCGACTTCATCATCAATCTTCTTCATCTTCAATGTTCATCATCCTCCATCAATTGATCAGGTAGTTGATTAATCAATTGATAAAGTAAGTAATCAGTTCATTGATATTTCTTAATTTCTTCAACTCTCTATCTATATAAATTCTGTATTTTTTTAATTGGATCAACCGTAAATGATAATAAATGGTGTTCTTTGTGGGTTTTAATTTAGTGTAACAATAATGGTCTCGATTGTTCTTTCTTCGATTAGAATCAAAACGAGCAGCAATAGCAAGTGTACTTGCTTCGGTTTGCAGCAGTACAAAAACACAATTAGCAAGCGATTTAGGGTTGGGTTTCGAATTGAGGCTCGAGTAGTAACATATACATGATTTAGGTTGGGCTGTAAAATAGAAGGAAACAAGCAGCAGGTATGTAGGACTATTTAACAGAAAACAGATGGACAGGAGTCATGAGTAACAGGTAAGTTGTGGTCGAGATTTATTTCTCAAACAAAAATATGAATACATCAAGAGTAATGGTTTTCGATTTGCTTTTGGCTTTTAATTTGTAGCAGGTTTTCTTTACAGATATGGCAGTAGCAACCCGTAACATAATGGAGGTGGTCATATAGTGATGGGTGAAGAGGTTGGGTGGTGGTTAGATAACGAGGATGTCTTGGAATGGTTATTCGAGCAGTAGAAGTTAACCAGGGATTCAATTTGCAGCTGAAAGTGAAATGGAAATAGATAGATGGTTGTTTGAGTGGTGAATTGGGTTTGTTCTTGACAGAAACAGATACATAGCAGCTGCAGTTGCAGCAGGAGAAAGAAGAGGAAAAGATTAGAAGGGGGTTGTGTGCCAAAGCAGAAAACGAACTCAGCAGTTGGTGGTGTGTTCATGGTAATCGATTTATGGTTGTATTTTGTAGGTGATGGTGATGAGGGTCAAATTTAAGAAATAGAAATAGTAAACATGTAGTAGAAGATCATTGATGATGATTTAGATAGGATGGTGGAATCGATATGCTTTATGTATGATGTTCTATGTATGTTTGTAAGAGAATATATAAAAGGGTTGTAAACATGTAGGTATCACAGGAAATTATAAGTGGTTCCCACTTCAATTATAAAGCATAGATATTTATTTACATAATACACAGAGATTTAATTTTGTTAAGATTTATAAAGTTATGTTTATTGAAATCAGTGAATCAACAATCAATGGACCAGTTCACCTTTTTCAACTCTCAAAGTCTTTAAAATTTAAAAAGGTATTGATAATATATAATCTAGAATTCTCACTAAATAACTCAGATTTATGCCAAGTATTCGCTAGTTTGATGAATTGTACTATGCTTTACTAATAGATTTTCTTAAAAATTTGGAACTTGCTACTTACATTTTAATATAAGTCGACAAGTAACAATTCAACAAAATTTCTACTCATATAACCTTATATATAAATACGTTTTATAATAATATGTCTTATTATAAAAAGAAATATTTTACATAACTAAATCACATCATAGTTTATTAATGTATCTAAAATTATTATATATAATTATTTATATATACACATCTATTTATAAACAGACATTCGTGAATCGTTGGGAACAACCGAAGGTCAATGAATGTATGAAACAGTTCAAAGTTTTTGAGACGCAACATAACGGACTTTGCTTATCATGTCAGAATTATGAAATCGTATCTTGAGTTTGGTTCAAATTTAGTCGAAATTTTCTGGGTCGTGACAGTACCTACCCGTTAAAGAAATTTCGTCCCGAAATTTGATTGAGGTCGTCATGGCTAACAATTAAAATGTTTTCATGACGAATTTAAGTTGATAATTAGAGTTCTATCATTATTGATTAATATAAATAAAATGATTCGATCATGTGAAGCGTACGAGTGAAGCTATCACAAAAGAGGAAAAGTTTCATCTTAACTTTTGACGTAGTCATAGTGGATTTTCAGAATTCAAGGAATTTAAGGAAATCTTCTAATCAGAAAGAAAATGTAATAGCACGATTTATTAGCAACTGTTGAAATTACGGAAGAACAGAAATATCAAGGAAATATTTCTGTGCTATGCTTAGAAATTAAGTAGAATGAAAGAGTCGTGTAACATGGCACATGATGACGTTTTAGTCTGTGAATCATCACGTTCCATTAGAAACTCAGCATGACCTACTGTAATATAATCACGTTGGCCAAGCGCATTATATTATGCTAACTCATGCTTCAGTTCCCAGCACTTCTCCACAATTCATTCATAATTTATGCTTAGACTTTACAGAAGTTTCCAATATAATGGAATTCAGAAATACAAAGAGATAGATAATTTCGGACAAGAATATTTATGAAAATATCCTCAAAAATATCGAGGATATTTATGATGATATTTTGAAATTTCTAAGTTCGAAGATTGATGGAGAAAATTTTCCGCAAAATTTTAACGTGGGTACGGAGCAAAATATTCTCTAAAGATTTCATCAGATCCAGATTTACCTGGTTTCTTTGAATATAGGGTTTGGTCCTTGTATTTGTTCTTTGTTTCCTTCATGGTTAACTCAATTTGTTTTTCAGTACCAAATTTTCTATCGAGCGTTCCTAACACTCCCTTCTTTATCATCAAACTTTTGACCGTTTAAACCATCTACAATTTCTCTGTTTCCTCGGCATTTAATGCTATGATATCTGAATTATCGGATATCAATTCGAGGTGGCTTCAAGAGAATTGTGTTTTTAGATGATTAAATGCTGATGGTAGTATGGTGGAATATAAAAGGTTCTCTGGTAACAATAAATGAACACGCATATATAACAAGGTTATAATAAGGTTGTTTTGAATGAAAAATTGGAGTTGTCTTGCTGTAGCTGTGACAAAATTGGCTATCTTGAAAAGAGATTGTAAAGTTATTTTGGGTAACAACAATGCTAAAGAAATTAACACAGCTACGTGTTAAACGTTTACTCAGTTTTCGAGAGTTTTTCGGGTACATGACTATATGCATAAATTTTTTCTTTCGTAGATGAAGTGCGGTTGGTTCATCCTCTCGATCGAGGTGTTTTCAAGAATCATGAAAGGTTTGAACGCAAATTGTAATCATCAAGATACAAAAGATTCTTTAAGATGAAATCAAGTGGCAAACTTGAAGAAATGTTCAGTTTCATATGTTATAATCAATATTTTAATTCATTTTAATTGTCCAATGTTAGCAGTCCACAGTTCGTAGTTCAATAATTCATATATATATATACGAGAATCAAATTAATTAATATGTATCGTGACCCGTGTACTGGTCTCAGACTCTATCACAACTCAAAGTAAATATATATATTTTGGAATCAACCTCAACCCTGTATAGCTAACTCCCAACATTACTGCATATAGAGTGCCTATGGTTGTTCCGAAATATATATATAGATGGGTCGATATGATATGTCAAAACCTTGTATACGTGTCCCGATATTTAAAGTGCGTAAATTAAATAACAGAAATTAAATAATGATAAATAAATTGCGAGAATATAAATTGCGATAATTAAATTGCGATAAATAAAATATAATCAGTTAACTAGGAACAGTTAGCTAGGAACAGTTAGCGTGGATTCTTAACAAAATTCTTCTCATAATTAAATTGTTTGTTTCTAACAAATTTTATTTTGTCAAATGTTTTCTTCATTATACCACTTGTTGAATTCTGATAGGTCAAAATCCAAATATGAGATTGAATGAAAATGGTTATTCTGCGGTGATCGAATTCGTATATCTGTGACTGTTGAATCAGATTCGAAGAATGTACAGTGTAACTTATTAATGTGAAATCTAAATATTCCTCGAGTATTACCTACCCGTTAAAATATTTTCACCATTAACAGTTTGTACAAAAGAATTTTTAATTACAATCTTTATGAAAACATATATACATATATATTTTCTTCAGATGTAATCATGGATTTAATGAGTTAATATGATATTAATCTCATTTGATTTACAATTAGAACTAGAATACATAATCTCTAAAACATTGGAGATTACATAATCGTCATGTAGAATAAAGATAGTCGGTGTAGAACGATACGTAGGACGAAGATTATGCTCGAGGTACAGAATGAGATGTTGAGGCATGTGATGTTGAAACTTGGGTTGTTGGTGGTACTGGTGTTGATGTTGGCGGTGATGGTACTGTTGATGTTGTTGATGGAGGTACTGGTTATGTTGCTGGTGTTTGTAACCTCTGCACCATATTCTCCAATGCTACTATCCGAGCGCGAAGCTCGTTGACTTCTTCTATTATACCGAGGTGATTTTTGGTTCCGACGAGCGGATAAATATGATCTAGAATTTGATATAGTATATAATCATGACGAGATACTCTGGAAATGAGAGAGAAAATGGTGTTTCGGACAGGTTCGTCGGTAAGTGCTTCGGGTTCTTCGCCAAAGGGCAATGTGGCGAATGAAAAGGATCACCTTCTTCTTGTCTCCAATGATTGAGGAGGCTACGAACCCAGCCCCAATTCATCCAAAATAGATGATGGCTAATTGGTTGATCCATTCTGGTAATACTGCCTTCGGAGCTTGAGTGAAAATCCATATCGGAATAGTTATCGGCATCCGATGAAATTGAACTGGTTGAGGGATTCATCTCGTACGATCAGATAAAGGATTTTCGATAAGAAATAGATTATAGGATGTAGATTAGTACCCTGCAATACATAATTTATATATGCATATATAATACTAAAATCCCATAAGTTACAGAGAAATCTACGGAATCTGTCAGGCAAAGTCTACAGTAGCATATACTCTAAGATATGAATTTTGTCTATACACTATTCATGCAATCAATGCAGTAAGATGTGTCTAGACTAATAATGATAAGCAGATGATTTCCGACTAGTAGCGATAAGCAAAAACTTTTGACATGCAGACACGGTCGAAGTCCAGACTTACTAATGCATCTAAACAACTATCAGTTAAACACACTAATGCAAGACCTGGTTCGCTAAGACCACCGCTCTGATACCACCTGTAACGACCCGTCCTAATCCACCTGGACGAAATCATCAATATTTGGTCCCATTGCGATGATCGACTCCAAATAATGTCCTTAAAATGAGAAAATGCACAGCGGAAGACTTACTTCGTACCTGAGAATAAACATGCTTAAAATTGTCAACCAAAAGGTTGGTGAGTTCATAGGTTTATCATAACAATCTTTTTAATATATTAATAGACCACAAGGATTCATAATCATAAACATAATACACTCGCAAGTGTATGTAAAGCATTCTAAGTGGTTGAGCACTTGGTAACCATACTTAACATTTAATCAACGTCGCATATTCCCTTTATTCGAAGTACTGTGCAACCGTTGAATACTGGTCGTCCAGTTCGGTTGGGGTTGTCAGGCCCGATAGATCTATCAACAGGATTCGCGTTTACAATACCACATGTAAATAGTAGTTACCAAGCTACAGGGAAGTATGCCAGTGGTACAACTCAACGTAGAATATATTTTTAAGTACTTGTGTCTATTTCGTAAACATTTATAAAAGCAGTGCATGTATTCTCAGCCCAAAAATATATATTGCAAAAGCAATTAAAAAGGGAGCAAATGAAACTCACCATATTGTATTTTGTAGTAAAAATACATATGACGACATTTAACAAGTGTAGGGTTGACCTCGGATTCACGAACCTATATCATTTATATATATATTAACACATATAATTGTAATCGAACAAATTTATATATTATTAGTGATATAAATGCTATCTTAATAATTTATATGTCTCAATAATAACCTAATATTTATTTTATATACCTTCTATAAAGAACAATTTTTAATATAGTTTTTATTAAGTATATTTTTATATGATTTGTTCTTATTGTAATAATAATAATAATAATAATAATGAAAATTTTAATATTAAAAATGATAATAAAAATATTAATTTCAATAATAATACTAATTTTAATAGTAATAAATTTAAAAATAGTGATACTTTCATTAATAATGATAATAATAATAAAAACGATAATTTTAATATTTTTAATAATAAAAATGATAATAATAATATTAGTAATAATAATAACTATGATAATAATTTTACTAATAATGATAATAATAATAATAACATTAATAATAGCTTTTATAATAATAATAATAATAATAATAATAATAATAATAATAATAATAATAATAATAATAATAATAATAATAATTATACCTCCTATATTTAGGGTCACTTGTTAATGGCGGCTCCCAAAAGAAAAAAAAATAGATCGAAGTAGCAACAAGTATAAGGTGCAGAGAAAAAAAATTATCATCCGGATTACTCAGTCAAGAATCATCCACATCATCATCAGATTAATCAATCGGTAGTTATCGATGAGTAGTAGGTCATTTAATTCGTCATCAGACTCGTTCGACTTCATCATCGATCTTCTTCATCTTCAATGTTCATCATCCTCCATCAATTGATCAGGTAGTTGATTAATCAATTGATAAAGTAAGTAATCAGTTCATTGATATTTCTTAATTTCTTCAACTCTCTATTTATATAAATTCTGTATTTTTTTAATTGGATCAACCGTAAATGATAATAAATGGTGTTCTTTGTGGGTTTTAATTTAGTGTAACAATAATGGTCTCGATTGTTCTTTCTTCGATTAGAATCAAAATGAGCAGCAATAGCAAGTGTACTTGCTTCGGTTTGCAGCAGTACAAAAACACAATTAGCAAGCGATTTAGGGTTGGGTTTCGAATTGAGGCTCGAGTAGTAACATATACATGATTTAGGTTGGGCTGTAAAACAGAAGGAAACAAGCAGCAGGTATGTGGGACTATTTAACAGAAAACAGATGGACAGGAGTCATGAGTAACAGGTAAGTTGTGGTCGAGATTTATTTCTCAAACAGAAATATGAATACATCAAGAGTAATGGTTTTTGATTTGCTTTTGGCTTTTAATTTGTTTGAAATAGAAAACAGATATATACAGCAGGTTGCAGTGGCTGGGACAGGAGCAGGAGCATGGTTCGTGGCAGGTTTTCTTTACAGATATGGCAGTAGCAACCCGTAACATAATGGAGGTGGTCATATAGTGATGGGTGAAGAGGTTGGGTGGTGGTTAGATAACGAGGATGTCTTGGAATGGTTATTCGAGCAGTAGAAGTTAACCAGGGATTCAATTTGCAGCTGAAAGTGAAATGGAAATAGATAGATGGTTGTTTGAGTGGTGAATTGGGTTTGTTCTTGACAGAAACAGATACATAGCAGCTGCAGTTGCAGCAGGAGAAAGAATAGGAAAAGATTAGAAGGGGGTTGTGTGCCAAAGCAGAAAACGAACTCAGCAGTTGGTGGTGTGTTCATGGTAATCGATTTATGGTTGTATTTTGTAGGTGATGGTGATGAGGGTCAAATTTAAGAAATAGAAATAGTAAACATGTAGTAGAAGATCATTGATGATGATTCAGATAGGATGGTGGAATCGATATGCTTTATGTATGATGTTCTATGTATGTTTGTAAGAGAATATATAAAAGGGTTGTAAACATGTAGGTATCACGGGAAATTATAAGTGGTTCCCACTTCAATTATAAAGCATAGATATTTATTTACATAATACACAGAGATTTAATTTTGTTAAGATTTATAAAGTTATGTTTATTGAAATCAGTGAATCAACAATCAATGGACCAGTTCACCTTTTTCAACTCTCAAAGTCTTTAAAATTTAAAAAGGTATTGATAATATATAATCTAGAATTCTCACTAAATAACTCAGATTTATGCCAAGTATTCGCTAGTTTGATGAATTGTACTATGCTTTACTAATAAATTTTCTTAAAATTTTGGAACTTGCTACTTACATTTTAATATAAGTCGACAAGTAACAATTCAACAAAATTTCTACTCATATAACCTTATATATAAATACGTTTTATAATAATATGTCTTATTATAAAAAGAAATATTTTACATAACTAAATCACATCATAGTTTATTAATGTATCTAAAATTATTATATATAATTATTTATATATACACATCTATTTATAAACAGACATTCGTGAATCGTTGGGAACAACCGAAGGTCAATGAATGTATGAAACAGTTGAAAGTTTTTGAGACGCAACATAACGGACTTTGCTTATCATGTCAGAATTATGAAATCGTATCTTGAGTTTGGTTCAAATTTAGTCAAAATTTTCCGGGTCGTGACATATTAAGACGGGGTAATTGGGCATTGTACCATAATTGGGATTTGGATAAAAGAATGACACTTGTGGAAATTAGACTATGGGCTATTAATGGGCTTTATATTAACTAAATGATACCTCGTTAATTTAATATATAGACTTATAATTTGACGTATTTATATATAACCACATACGCTTGACTGGGTACGGTGGGCGGGATATCTATAAATACCAATAATTTTTCATTTTACCGGACACAGAACTGGATTAATAGTTAATGGACTAGTTGAAACAGGGGTGGATTACATTCAAGGGTAATTGGTGTAATTGTTAACAAAGTAATAAAACCTTGGATAACATGCAGTTGATAACCCGGTGTATTCATTAAACAAAGTATTAAGACCTTGTTACAATTCGAATCCCCAATTAGTTGGAATATTTGACTTCGGGAATAAGAATAATTTGACGAAGACTTCCGCACTTTATGATTATGACTGATGGACTATTATGGACAAATCCGTATGGACATATCGAATAATCCAGGACAAATGAAAATTAACCCATGGTAATAAACTAAAATCAACACGTCAAACATCATGATTACGGAAGTTTAAATAAGCATAATTCCTTTATTTCATATTTATTTTCCTTTATTTCATATTTAATTGCACTTTTAATTATCGCACTTTTATTTACTGTCATTTTATTACACTTTTAATTATCGTACTTTTATTTTATCGCAATTTTATTTATCGCACTTTTATTTATTGCAATTTCATTATTGTTATTTACTTTACGCTTTAAATTAAGTCTTTTATATATTTAATATTTTACATTAGGTTTTAACTGCGACTTAAGTTTTAAAATTGACAAACCGGTCATTAAACGGTAAAAACCCCCTTTTTATAATAATAATACTACATATATATATTATTAAATTTGTTAAAAATATTGCGTTAAACTTGGCGAGTTCCCTGTGGACGAACCGGACTTACTAAAAACTACACTACTGTACGATTAGGTGCACTGCCTATAAGTGTTGTAGCAAGGTTTAGGTATGTCCATTCTATAAATAAATAAATAACTTGTGTAAAATTGTATCGTATTTAATAGTATTTCCTTGTAAAAATATAACTATTTTGTATACACCTCTACGCATATCACGGAGTCTATTACTTTAGGTCCGCATGGTTTGTTATCCTTTCAAGGACGAGTGTGGGTGCCTAAGATGGGTGATTATCGACGAGTGCTACTTGATGAAGCACATAAGTCAAAATATTCCATTCATCCGAGCGCGATAAAAATGTATCTTGATTTGAAGAAAGAGTATTGGTGGCCGGGCATGAAACGTGATGTTGTTAAGTATGTTGAACAATGCGTCACGTGTTTGCAAGTTAAAGCCGAACATCAAAAGCTGTATGGTACGTTACAACCGTTAGAAATTCCGAAATGGAAATGGGAGCACATTACCATGGATTTCATCACAAAATTACCAAAGATGGCGAGAACCCAATTTGACTCGATTTGGGTAATAGTTGATCGATTAACAAAAAGTGCCTTGTTTCTTCCCATTCGGGAAGCGATATCATCGGAGACTTTAGCTAAGTTGTTTATCAAGGAAGTGATATCAAGGCATGGGGTTCCTATATCTATTATTTCAGATCGAGATACTTTTTTCACATCTCGGTTTTGGGAAAAGTTTCAAGAAGATATGGGTACACAATTGAAATTGAGCACGGCTTATCATCCTCAAATGGACGGTCAAACCGAACGTACGAATCAAACTTTGGAGGATATGTTACGGGCGTGTATTATTGATTTCGGCGGTAGTTGGGATGAGCACTTACCATTGGTGGAATTCTCGTATAATAATAGTTATCATACTAGTATCGGAATGCCACCTTACGAGATGCTTTATGGGCGTAGGTGTCGAACCCCGATTTGTTGGGGTGAAGTGGGTCAAAGAGAAATCGGGAGTACCGATTTGGTTTTAGAGACGAATAGCAAGATTGATATGATTCGGGCTCATTTGAAGAAGGCTCAAGATATACAAAAAGCGTATGCCGACAAATGAAGGCGACCGATCGAGTTTCAAGAGGGTGACATGGTGATGCTTAAAGTTTCGCCATTGAAGGGTGTTATTCGGTTTCAAAAACGAGGGAAGTTAGCTCCTCGGTTTATTGGGCCATTCAAGATTTTAGCTCGCGTTGGTGAAGTTGTGTATCATTTGGAATTACCCGAAGAGCTTGCGGGGATCCATAATACATTTCATGTTTCCCACCTCCGTAAGTGTCTTGCGGATGATTCTTCATGGGTGTCGCTAAACGAGGTTGAGCTAAACAATAAGTTAGAGTATGTTGAGGAGCCGATTGCTATACTCGATGAAAAAGTGAAAACGTTGAGAAATAAAGAGGTGAGAACTTTTGAAGTTCAATGGCGTCGAAGTATAGGTTCCGAGTTTATGTGGAAATCCGAAGAGTTTGTGTTGGTATATCTTCCTGCTTGTCATGCGGCTTGGATCGCGAGGTCGCAATCCTGTTAAAGTGGGGGAGAGTTGTAAGATCCAGTTTCTCTCAGTTGTTTGGGACGCCGTCCAAAATGGTGGGACGCCGTTTCAGTGTGAAGGGCTGGACGCCGTCCAAATGGTCTGGCGGGCCAGCTGTCTGTTTTTAGATATTTTAAAGAGGGCAAAGTGGTAAATTCACATGGGGACCGAATTTAATGCCCTAGATCAGTTTTGGAGCATCATTTACTCCATTTTCAACAACCACACCACTTCCAATTCAATTTAGAGAGAGAAAAGGGTTTCTAGAGTGAGAGAGCTCAAATCAAGGAAGAAGAAGGTCGAATCGGGTCTAAGTGCGAGTTCTAAAGTTGTTCATCTAGTCCCTAGCTACATTTTGGTTGTAGTGGTAAGTCTTAATCTTGATTTCCTTGTTTTGATTGTTTAAGGGTTAGGGTTTGGGGTAAAGATGAACATAAAACTCAATTGTTAGAGTTTTGGAGGTTTTTGGGTAAGTTTGGGTCATGAGGACCCAAAGATAACTAACCTAGGGTTTGGAAATGTTAAATGGTGTATATGGGTCTTAAATGATAGTAAATCACTAGCACACTTAGAGTTTAAAGTGAATGGGTGTATTTGGGTAATATAGTGACCCAAATGGTGTGTTAACCTTGAAATGGGTCAAATGTGTCTTTGGTGGCCTAAGTGGGTTAATAGGTGTGAAGTGAGATAACTTTGTGTTGAAAAGTGTTTTAAGACCATAATTGAATCGTTAGTAAGGGTTTGACAAAATCCCGACCTAGTGTTAGAATGAATGGTGCAAATGGGTCACGTTTGCACTATGGGCCAAATGGCACTTGTATGGCGAATAAGTTGGTTGACCAACTTGAATGTATAATTAATATATGTGTGTAATGTATTAGGTACTTTGCTTTGAAGAGTACGGAAGTGTAATCATTACCGATGTGTTAAGGTGAGTGGAATAATTATATGCGTAGGTATATAATGTATTTATTTGTTATAGCGTGAGATGTGAAGTGTCGATGTGCTAAGACACCATATTTCACGTGACGAGTGAAGTGTCGATGTGCTAAGACACCACTCAAAGTATTATGACAGGTGAAGTGTCGATGTGTTAAGACGCCGCCCGGAGTGAAGTATCGATGTGCTAAGATGCCACTCCAAGAAGTTAACGGATGAAGTTTCGACGTGTTAAGACGCCATCCGGGGTAAAGTATCGACGTGTTAAGATGCCACCCGGGGTGAAGCATCGACGTGTTAAGATGCCACCCGTTGGATTAGTGTAAGACGTGTTAAGTACTCTAATGATTGTTATGAACACCGATGGGAAATTCAAGTACCATTCCTTGTACGATTGGTTAACCATGGTTATGTGTTGTAGTATAGCATAATATATTGTTCGTGTTATATGCTATCGTTTGTGCTAGCACATGATATCGTGGACTTAGCATTTGTATTTTGAGATGGTATGCTAATTTTTAAAATCCTAGCGTGTATGAGGTATCTGTGTAAGTGATTGCAAGTAAGTAGATTATATATGTATGTGTATAATTATTGCATTCACTAAGCTTTGCTTACCCTCTCGTTGTTTACCTTTTTATAGGCTCGGGCGTCGACAAGGGTAAGGGCGTTCGATTGGATTAGAGATCCCGCTTTGTTTTGACAGGGGACGCTTTTGGATGTGTTAGCTTTTGAAGTTTGGCCAATATGTGGGTAGTTTAACCCCAAACACCATGCTCTAGGTGTCGTTTGGAATTTAAACTCTTATGGTCGAACTTGTATTTTTGAACGAAATTCGTAAAACGGTCAATATGGGCCCGATGTTGTAAAACTTGGTTTTATGGTGGAAATCTCTTAGTTTAACTTATTATAACATGTTGTGAAAAGGTTTTCGCTTAAAAGTGTCGGGAAGCGAGTTTTCCGCTCGCGTAAGTGGGACACCTAGATTAGTCCCTGGCAGTTCATTGGGATGCCGTCCCAAAAGGCTGGACGCCGTCCTGGCCTTCAGTGCTGGACGCCGTCCAGAATGTTGGACGCCGTCCAGATGTACTGACCTAGAAAAAAAAAATTAGTGTGTTTTTGAGATAACGAAGTCGGGTTGTTACATAATGATCATGTTGTTGATGATCCGTACACGATAATTTTGTACGGGACGTCACAATATATATATATATATATATATATATATATATATATATATATATATATATATATATATATATATATATATATATATATATATTCTTTAGTACACTCTATGTATATCCGTCTCATTAGTTGATAAGTACAACAACAAAACTCAATACCACATAAGTGATGTATGGGGAGGTGAGATGTAGACAATCATTCCCCTATCCGAAAATAAAGACAAATCATTTATCCACCCAAAGTGAAAACACTTTCAAAAGTAGAGAAAGTCATTCATCTCTCTATTCGACGAATATAGAGATTGTTTCCGAGTAGACCTCCGGCCAATAAGTAGAAAAACGCTTTTATTAAAATAAAATAAAAAATAAAATAAAATTGAGACACCATGAAAATGGTAAAATAAAATTTCCATGAGTTTTAAATTCGAAATTTAATTTAGGCTATAAGAGTCAGTTAAGTCGCCAATAAATCGACGCTTGCTGTCGATTCAATAACTAGAGCCGTAAAATATAAAAATGGGCCCTTATAAATATTTACCTTTTCAATACATGTAAAAAGATAATATTATTAAAAAATATGACTATAAACAACAAAAAATTATCATTGTTTTCGAGATCTTTCAATTAAAAATGACTTTTGAGTTAAGATAATTTGAGTCCGAAGAACAAAAACATTTTTTGATCGTAAGTTATTTTTTTTCGTGCTGAAACCGATACTAAATAATACTCCCCCCGTCCAAAAATAATTGTCCTGTTGGACTTTTCAAAGTCAATTTATTAATTTTTGACTTTAAATATTTGTTTGTTTTTGCTATAGAATATATGATGAAATTTATATGAATTGATTGATTTTCGAATGTATTTTCATTTGGTATAACATTTATTCGATATTATATAACACAAAGAAAGATATTTAACGTCATAGTTGATGAAAAAAGACTCAAAAAGTTAAAACAGGACAATTATTTTATGACGGAGGGAGTAGTATGTATACAAAGATTTTTAAAAATTTTGTACTCATTCGAAAATTCAGGCCAGGTTCGATGTTCTACTTTGCATACCCTGATCTCATACATCACATTGTTTGATTATTAAGTAAGAATCAAATAAAAATAAAATAAAATCTTATACTTAAAATAGAGAAAAAGATTCTTTTATAAGAAAGGTATCATTGTTGTTTTATTAAGAGAAAAATAACTTTTGTATATAGAGGGGTCGGAGAATATATAATACAATAATATTTTCACAAACTCTTTACATCTGAGATTTCTCGAGACACAAAACCAATTCGTACTTATCAAAATAAAGAACGACATCTTGATACAATGTTGTATGCCTTCATTAGACTCCAAAGTTTTATTCTTCATTCAAGCATGTGATGTGAGGAAATGGCATACAAAATTTGTCAATAAATAATTAATAATATGCACTTATCTTATAATTGAAGATATAACTTTCAAAGTTTTTGTCATTAATTGTTTAGTCTCATCTCAATAAGTTGTTTATATGTCACAAATTTGCTAGCAAAATATGATATACTCGATTTTTAATTTTTGTACAAAATTAATAGCACTGATATGGTTCGTCTTATGATTTCTATTTTCTTTCAAACAGTTATAATTAAACATTCTAAAATTTTGGATTTTGTCTTGAAATTGAACTTCTAAGATGACATGATATTTAATGAACACGAATACATGAAATTACATCAACTAACAAAAATATATAAGTGAAGTTATCACCGTCGCATTATTGGGGCAAAATGCTGATTATTTAAAATCGTTGTGATTTTCATTCTAGTTAGTTATTCAGTTTAACAAAATTGTGGTTAAAAAAAAAAACAAAAGGTATTATTACTTCAGTTTTATAATTATATGGAGAGATGTAGATAATTATATGTGTTATTTCTATACATATAAGCAATGTTGAAAAGAAGCGAGACGCGATCGAGGTAATTGGGACTTTAGAGCGTCGTAACGGTCAATATCAACTCGAACGGGATGATAACCAACGTTGAATTCTTATATAAATATATCAAACATAAACATTTATGTAACAACCCAACCCCTTATCCAACCGTAAACAGAAAAAAAAAAATTTATAAAGAGTAGTGCGCGGCGCGCAGATGGCCTGGCAGCCCGCTGTCCGAATTTTCCAATTTTCGATTAATGATCTCTCACTTCCCACCACTTTTAGACGGAACGCTTTTTACAACACATTATAATATGAAAAACTCACATGATTCAATAAAAAAATAAGTTTTACGAAACGGGGCCCACATCGACCCGAAATACGAGTTTCATACAAAATGTAAGTTTCGACCACACTAGTTTAAATTACAAACGACACTAGAGCATGATGTTTGGGGGTTAAACTACCCAAATCTCGGTCAAACTTCAAAAGCTAAAGCATTCAAAAAAGGCGTCCCCTATCAAAACAAAGTGGGATCACTAATCCAAACGAACGCCCTTACCCTTGTTCACGCCGGAGCCTATAAAAAGGTAAGCAACGAGAGGGTAAGCAAAACGCTTAGTGAATGCAATAATTATACATATACATATATAACTTACTTACTTGCAATCACTTATACCAAATCCGCATACATACTAGCAATATAATTAGCATACCCTCATAATGTATAACGCTAAACCCTTGATAACATAAGCTAGTATAACAATAGCATATAACACAACAATACAATATGCTACAACACTAAACACAATCATTGATGTTCACAACATCCATTAGTATTCAAATTCCAAGGATAGCCCTACGAATGGTATCGTCAACATCGAACTTAGTCCCCATTCGTCCTACTAAATGTGGTATCGTCAACATCGAACTTAAACCCACTATGAGGTATCGTCAACATCGAACTTAAACCCTCATCAAACAAACGTCACTACAATAGTGGTATGGCTTCGTCAACATCGAACTTTAAATCCATACATGAGGTATCGTCAACATCGAACTTAAACCCTCATCAAAACGAACAAACAATATACTCTAGGATATGGTATCGTCAACATCGAACTTCAACCCATACCCCACAAGCAAATAAATCATATACATACATATATAATTATTCCACTCACCTCAATGCTTTTGGTGAATTTGAAATCAAGCTCGCAACCTTCAATGCAACGTACCTAGTACATTATGTATATAATTAATATACGATTCGTTGGACTAAACACCAACAACGCACTCTTGTGCTTTTAATGACTTAAATGCATTAGTTGACTAATTATACCAAAACCGTCCATTTAAGGTCAAGACCCATCATAAATCACTAAAAGCTAGTGATTATGGTCTAACAACACCGACTAACACAAACTTAGGACATCTCATACTCATCTTGCCCAACTAGGTCAACAATTACCCATTTAATCATTTTAAAGTTAACACACCCATTTCGGGTCATCCACTAACCCAATTAACACACTTTCACATAATATCTAAGTGTATTAGTAATTTACTAACCAATTAAGGCTCATAAACACCAAATAATACTTTGAAACCCTAGGTTAGTTACTATTGAGTCTTCATGACTCAATCTTACCCAAGAACACCCAAAATCACCAATTATGGGTTTTATGTTCACCATTTATCCAAACCCTAACCCTTATATAAATTAAAGTAAGGAGATCAACGTTAGGACATACCACTACAACCAAAACGTAGCTAGTGGATAGATGAACAACTTTAATACACGCGCTTTGGCCCGAAATCAACTTCTTCCTCCTTGATTTGAGCTTTCTCTCTCTTAAAAAGTTTCTCACTCTAAAATTGAATGGGAGAGATGATAAGGTTGGTGGATGTGAACTAAATGCTCCAACCAGCCTTTTAGTGGCTTTAAATCTGGCCTCAAGTTAAAAGACCAAAATGCCCCACGTTCAATTTAAATTAAAAAGAGAAATCTGTCCACAGCATTAGTGCGTGGCGCGCACACTTACCCTTGCGCGGTGCGCACAAGGGCCTAGGCACCCTATTTACACTTTTGTACAATAATTGTTCGGGTCTTATAACTCTCCCCCACTTGAATCGGAGCGCGTCCTCGCGATCCAAGCCGCATGACAAGAGGGAAGAAAAACTATCACAAACTCTTCGGGCTCCCAAGTAAACTCGGAACCTTTGCTACGACGCCATTGAACTTTATAAGTTCTCACTTCTTTATTCCTCAACCTTTTCACCTTTTCGTTGAGTATCGCAATCGGCTCCTTAACATATTCTAATTTGTTGTTTAGTTCAATTTCGTCTAATGGCATCCATGAAGAATCATCCGCAAGGAACTTACGGAGATGGGAAACATGAAATGTGTTGTGGATCCCCGCAAGCTCTTCGGGTAATTCCAAACGATACGCAACTTCACCAACACAAGCCAAAATCTTAAATGGCCCAATAAACCGAGGAGCTAACTTTCCCCGTTTTCGAAACCGAATAATACCCTTCCATGGCGAAACCTTAAGCATCACCATATCACCTTCTTGGAACTCAATCAATCGCCTACGTTTGTCAGCATACGACTTTTGTCTATCTTGTGTGGCTTTCATATGAGTCCGAATCATCTCAATCTTGCTATTCGTCTCTAAAACCAAATCGGTACTCCCGATTTCTCTTGGACCCACTTCACCCCAACAAATTGGAGTTCGACACCTACGCCCATAAAGCATCTCATAAGGTGGCATCCCAATACTAGTATGATAACTATTATTGCACGAGAATTCCACCAATGGTAAGTGCTCATCCCAACTACCACCGAAATCAATTATACACGCCCGTAACATATCCTCCAATGTTTGATTCATATGTCCGGTTTGTCCGTCCGTTTGAGGATGGTACGCCGTGCTCATTCTCAATTGTGTACCCATATCTTCGAGAAACTTATTCTAAAACCGAGATGTGAAACGAGTATCCCGATCCGAAATAATAGATATAGGAACCCCATGTCTCGATATCACCTCCTTGATAAATAACTTTGACAAAGCCTCCTACGATATCGTTTCCCGAATGGGAAGAAACAAAGCACTTTTCGTCAACCAGTCAACTATCACCCAAATCGTATCAAATTGGGTTCTCGCCGTCTTTGGTAACTTTGTAATGAAATCCATGGTAATGTGCTCCCATTTCCATTTCGGGACTTCCAACGGTTGTAACTTACCATACCTGCTTTTAGTGCGCGGCCTTAACTTGCAAACACGTGACACATTGTTCAACATACTTTACAACATCACGTTTCATGCCCGACCACCAATACTCTTTCTTCAAATCAAGATACATTTTCATCGCGCCCGGATGAATGGAATACTTTGACTTATGTGCTTCATCAAGTAGCATTCGTCAGAAATCTCCCATTCTAGGCACCCACACCCTTCCTTGAAAAGATAACAAACCATGCGGACCTAAGGTAATAAACTCCGTTTGGCCCACGATTCGTTCCTCATGTTTGTTGGTAACAAAAGCTTCAATTTATATCTCACCAAGATTTACAAGAAAATCGTTAGTAATAATCATGCGTAACGATCCTACTCGTATCGCCGGATGTTGACTCTTCCGACTTAACGCATCCGCAACCACGTTCGCCTTACCCGGATGATAAAGTATTTTACAATCATAATCTTTTACCACATCCATCCACCTACGTTGACGGTAATTCAAATCTCGTTGATCAAAAAGGTGTTTTAAGCTCTTGTGATCCGAATATATCGTACACTTGACACCGTACAAATAATGGCGCCAAATTTTCAACGCATGAACAACCGCCGCCATCTCAAGATCATGAGTCGGATATCTCGTTTCGTGTTCCTTTAATTGTCGAGAGGCGTACGATATGACTTTACCTCTTTGCATTAGAACAAACCCGAGCCCATTTAAAGACGCATCACAATAAACCGTTATGTCTTCTACCCCTTCCGGCAATACTAACACCGGAGCTTGACACAACTTCTCTTTTAACAATCGGAAAGCAATCACTTCCTCATTTTCTCAATTAAATCTCGCGTTCTTTCTCGTCAATTTCGTCAATGGAGAAGCGATCTTAGAAAAGTCTTGGATAAAACCGACGATAATAACCGGCCAATCCGAGAAAACTTCAGATTTTCGTAGGCGTAG
Organism: Rutidosis leptorrhynchoides; assembly: GCF_046630445.1. Lineage (NCBI taxonomy): Eukaryota > Viridiplantae > Streptophyta > Magnoliopsida > Asterales > Asteraceae > Rutidosis > Rutidosis leptorrhynchoides. Next base: position 392,140,057 of record NC_092333.1, on the reverse strand, counting down.
TCGGTCATCCCCAACTCTTCACCGTCTCAATCTTCCCCGGATCTACTTGAATACCATCCTTGTTCACAATATGGCCGAGGAATTGAACTTCCCTTAGCCAAAATTCACATTTGGAGAATTTTGCATATAACTTTTCCTTCCGAAACGTCTTCAACACACCACGTAAATGATGTTCATGTTCCTTCATACTCTTCGAATAGACAAGTATGTCGTCAATGAACACAATAACTGACTTGTCCAACATAGGTTGGCACACTCGGTTCATAAGGTCCATGAATGTCGCCGGTGCATTCGTAAGATCGAAAGGCATAACTACAAACTCATAATGCCCGTAACGCGTTCGAAAAGCCGTTTTCTCAATATCTTCCTCACGGACCCGCATTTGGTGATAGCCAGACCGTAAGTCAATTTTTGAAAAATACGTCGCACCTTGGAGTTGGTCAAACAAGTCATCAATCCGAGGCAATGGATAAAGATTCTTGATCGTCACTTTGTTCAACTCCCGATAATCGATGCACATCTGCATACTACCATCTTTCTTTTTTCAAAAATAACACCGGAGCATCCCACGGCGAGGCACTCGGTCGAATGAAACCCTTCTCAAGCAACTCTTGGGTTTGATTTAACAACTCTTGCATTTCTGTTGGTGCTAAACGATAAGGATTTTTAGCAATGGGAGTAGCCCCAGAACCAACTCAATGCGAAATTCAACTTGTCTTTTCGCCGGAACACCCGGTAATTCATCCGGAAAAAAGTCTTCGAATTCATTAACCACAGAAATTTCACAAATGTATGGTGGCTCTTCACGAGTATCAACTACATGGGCAAGAAAAGCCATGCCACCACGACTAAGAAAATGACGTGCCCATGCAACAGTGCATAATGGCAGAAGTCTTCTCCGCTTCTCGCCATGAATAATTAACTCTCCCCCACTTGGGGTCTTAACACGAATAGACTTTTCTCGGCATGCAATATCGGCTCTATAACGATCGAGCCAATCCATACCCACGACAATATCAAATTCACCCAAAATCATCGGGAAAAGATCAATTTTAAACGTTTCGGTTCCAAACACAATATCACAATCATTATAAACGTAAACCCCTAGCACCGTCTTACCATCCGCTATTTCAACTTCTACCGGATGACTTAACTTAGCAAGCGGTTTATCAAGCTTAGACACAAAACGCGGAGATACAAACGATAAATTAGCACCGCTATCAAATAGTATCCTTGCCGGATTAGAGTTAACCATGAAAGTACCTGAGATAACTTCGTTGGATTGCTTAGCCTCATCATTCGTCATCAAATAATTTCGTCCTCTAGCCATACCCGTCACCTTCTCTAACCGTTTGACATGGTCGGTGTTTAAATCGGGATACTCCGACTTTGGGTGTCCTTCTTTGTTGCAATTAAAACAAGTGAGTTTGTTTGTCGAAGAAGGCTTCGTACAATCTCGAGCCAAATGACCTCGTACCCCACAATTGTAGCAAGTAGGGATAAAGTTCCCGAAACCTCCCTTCTTCACACTATTTACACTTTCGGAACCCTTCTTACTTTTCTTGTTGGAAAAATTCGAATGGCTCGAACCTTCAAATTTTCTCTTTGAGAAAGAGAAGTCGCTTGTTTTTGGAACCTCCGGCTCGAAACCCCGAGCCAATTCAAATAACTCGTCAAAAGACTTAGCCATTCCCCGGCTAATCTTACCCTTCAACTCATCTTTCATAGTACGGTAGAAATCTTGCATCAACTTGTGATCATCACCAACATACTCCGGACAAAAATGAGTCTTTGCCAAGAAGGTAGACTTGAGAGTAACCAAGTCCATTGAACCTTGTCGCAAATTGTGCAACTCGTCCCGGATTCTATCAAGGTCAAAAGGAGTTCGGTATTCTTTAAAAAATTCCTTTTTTAACTCTTACCACGTCAAGATCATGCATTGTTCTTCCCCATATAATTGGATTTTATCGTCCCACCACAACTTCGCCTCTTCTCGCAACATGCTAAAACCGTACCTCGTCTTCTTCTCGGGAGGACACTCCGCGGTACGGAAGGCCCCTTCGATGTCGGAGATCCAACATGTACTTTTCAACGGATCCCTTACCCCATTAAACATAGGAGATTGAGCATCCTTGAAGTTTTTGTAATGGAAGTCCCGCCTTCCATGTCCCCCATTACCATCACCCCCTTCGCCATGAGGATGGATGTTTCTAGCATCGAGTGCCTCTTCGATTGCGGCACTCATTCATTCGTTGATTAAATCGGTCACTTGCCCATCAACCGAGTCTTGGAAGACCTTTCGGACGTCCTCAAGAAATTCTGCTTTTTGCTTTTTAAAGATGGCCCCAACTTTGGCCATAAACTCGGCATCCTCGCTCGTACCTCCGTCACTGTTTTCGGGTCCGTTTCTCGTCTTCATACTATAAAACGGAAATAGGTTAAACAATGAAATGAAAGGACACAACATAATATTCATATACACCTCACCGCCCCATCTTGCTAAACAATCGTCGAACATCACTTGTTTGACATGATTTGAACCCGTAACAATGGTAGCTAATCATTGTTACGCGAGCACGTCGTATTAACTCACTAGTACAACGTCTATCTCGCTTGATGATTGCAAAACACAGCACAAAACAATTAGCGCATAGTTAGTTCACCTAAACCTAGGCACTAACCAATCCCCGGTCCGACCCGTCTCCTACAAGTCCCGCATAACGCGCATAAACAATAAAGTCTAAGTCTAGGCACCTATCTCAAGTCGCCTAAATCCCTTAGACCATGCTCTGATACCACTTGTAACAACCCAACCCCTTATCCAACCGTAAACAGGAAAAAAAAATTTATACAGGGTAGTGCGCGGCGCGCAGCACCCTGGAGTGCGCGGCGCGCAGATGGCCTGGCAGCCCGCTGTCCGGATTTTTCAATTTTCGATTAATGATCTCCCACTTCCTGCCACGTTTAGACGAAACACTTTTTACAACACATTATAATAGGAAAAACTCACATGATTCAATAATAAAATAAGTTTTATGAAACGGGGCCCACATCGACCCGAAATACGAGTTTCATACAAAATGTAAGTTTCGACCACACTAGTTTAAATTTCAAACGACACTAGAGCATGATGTTTGGGGGTTAAACTACCCAAATCTCGGTCAAACTTCAAAAGCTAACGCATCCAAAAAATGTGTCCCCTATCAAAACAAAGCGGGATCACTAATCCAAACGAACGCCCTTACCCTTGTCCACGCCGGAGCCTATAAAAAGGTAAACAAAGAGAGGGTAAGAAAAACGCTTAGGGAATGCAATAATTATACATATACATATATAACTTACTTACTTGCAATCACTTATACCAAATCCGCATACATACTAGCAATATAATTAGCATACCCTCATAATGTATAACGCTAAACCCTTGATAACATAAGCTAGTATAACAATAGCATATAACACAACAAAACAATATGCTACAACACTAAACACAATCATTGATGTTCACAACATCCATTAGTATTCAAATTCCAAGGCTAGCCCACGAATGGTATCGTCAACATCGAACTTAGTCCCTATTCGTCCTAATAAATGTGGTATCGTCAACATCGAACTTAAACCCACTATGAGGTATCGTCAACATCGAACTTAAACCCTCATCAAACAAACGTCACTACAATAGTGGTATGACTTCATCAACATCGAACTTTAAATCCATACATGAGGTATCGTCAACATCGAACTTAAACCCTCATCAAAACGAACAAACAATATACTCTAGGATACGGTATCGTCAACATCGAACTTCAACCCATACCCCACAAGCAAATAAATCATATACATACATATATAATTATTCCACTCACCTCAATGCTTTTGGTGAATTAGAAATCAAGCTCGCAACCTTCAATGCAACGTACCTAGTACATTATGTATATAATTAATATACGATTCGTTAGACTAAACACCAACAACGCACTCTTGTGCTTTTAATGACTTAAATGCATTAGTTGACCAATTATACCAAAACCGTCCATTTAAGGTTAAGACCCTTCATAAATCACTAAAAGCTAGTGATTAAGGTCTAACAACACCGACTAACACAAACTTAGGACATCTCATACTCATCTTGCCCAACCAGGTCAACAATTACCCATTTAATCATTTTAAAGTTAACACACCCATTTCGAGTTATCCACTAACCCAATTAACACACTTTCACATAATATCTAAGTGTGCTAGTTGAAAGGACCCGTCCTAATCCATCCGGACGAAGTCCATATCGATTATAAATGATTCACAATAGTTGATTTCATCGCGAGGTACTTGACCTCTATATGATACATTTTACAAACATTGCATTCGTTTTTGAAAAGACAATCTTTCATTACATTGAAAGTTGACGGCATGCATACCATTTCATAATACATCTAACTATAATTGATTTAATAATAATCTTGATGTACTCAACGACTCGAATGCAACGTCTTTTGAAATATGCCATGAATGACTCCAAGTAATGTCTCTAATATGAGCTAATGCACAGCGGAAGATTTCTTTCATACCTGAGAATAAACATGCTTTCAAGTGTCAACCAAAAGGTTGGTGAGTTCATTAATTTAACATAAATAATCATTTTCATCATTTTAATAGACCACAAGATTTTCATTTTTCAGTTCTCATAAATATACGTCCCATGCATAGAGACAAAATATCATTCATATGGATTGAACACCTGGTAACCGACATTAACAAGATGCATATAAGAATATCCCCATCATTCCGGGATCCTCCTTCGGACATGATATAAATTTCGAAGTACTAAAGCATCCGATACTTTGGATGGGGCTTGTTGGGCCCGATAGATCTATCTTTAGAGTTCGCGTCAATTAGGGTGTCTGTTCCCTAATTCTTAGATTACCAGACTTAATAAAAAGGGCATATTCGATTTCGATCATTCAACCATATAACGTCATTTTGATTACTTGTGTCTATTTCGTAAAACAGTTATAAAAGTTGCGCATGTATTCTCAGTCCCAAAAATGTAAAGAGTAAAAGGGGATCAAAGGAACTCACCTAATGTATTTTGTAGTAAAAATACATATGACTATTTTGAACAACTGAACAATGTAGGGTTGGCCTCGGATTCAAGAACCTATATCATTTGTATATATATATATATATATATATATATATATATATATATATATATATATATATATATATATATATTAAAACATATACTCGTAGTCGAATAAATCTATATTTTATTATTAATGATGTATTTGTTATTTTACTAATTTATAAGTTTCTTTATTTATTTATATATTTTCATTTTTTTTATAGGAATGTTAATATAGTTAAGTTTTGTAATTTATATATATATATATATATATATATATATATATATATATATATATATATATATCCAAAATCTTTATTTATATGCTTATAATCTTAACAACGTTATTAAAACTTTTATTTTCTTAATCAATATTATTTTTATAATAATGATATAATTAGTACTTGATAGTAAAAAAAAATGATAGTTTTTAATTAAAAAGTCAATCTTGTTATATATGAATTTTTCTTTTAATATAAATGTTAATCTCAATACTAATATTAATAAGAATGGTAATAATTATGATACTTAATAATAAATACAATACTAATAATAACACTTGATAACAATAACAAGAATAATTTATAATAATAATAATAATAATAATAATAATAATAATAATAATAATAATAATAATAATAATAATAATAATAATAATAATAATAATAATAATAATAATAGTAATAATAATGAAAGAGATAAAAAGACTACCTTATAGGCTTAATTTAAAAAAGTTGCACTCAGCAGGGTTTGAACCCGAGAACACTCGCTACCCCATCATCCCCTAAAACCAGCTGGGCTGTGCCCTTTATCCGAAATAATAAGGAATCTTATTATATTTAACCTGAATAAAACTGCTCTATGTTCTTTCTCCTTCCTCTTCAACTTGTATCGACTCCAATCAAGACATAATATATTTTGTTATTTGATGTAATCTTTGAAACGATACCAATAACTGTATTATGAATTAACAGTCACGAAGAAAAAAAAAATTAACACAAACAGAACCCCAACAGCTTATGCTGTGTTCGTGGTTATGAAAAAAAAAAATATTGATTTTGAATTCTATAACGTTTTGGTTAAAGGTTGCAACACTAACTACCCTTCAAATCATTCATGAAATCTATTAGAATCGTCAAGTGAATCTATAACATCCATACATACCCGAATTCGACCATTGTTCATACGTTTGACTTTTAGGAATCAAAACTTTGACTCTAAAATTAAGATTCAGTTTGAGGATTTGAGAGTTAAGATTTTGCAGAAAGTTTTGCTAAACAATTCCTAACAAAACTGTATTTATGGATTTGGAAATGGTTTTTGAATTTGAACTTTGGCAATAAAGTTACAAGTACAGAGGTAATGAGTCTGTTCATGTTATTATTTGCTAAATTTGATTAATTTAAAGTGTATTGTAGTATTGTATGATTTATAATAGATGATAGCAGATTGAACGAATTATTATTACCTGAGTTTGTCGAGCTTTATAAGGATTTGCAATCGTCAGAAGCATCAATCAGCAACATAATAAAAAAAAATATAAGAATAAAACTAATCTTGACCTTCAACTGAATTTAACCTTATCTGATTTGGATTTTCTGTAGTGATGGAATTCTGATTGGTACGAATGAAGCAATCAACAACAACTGGAAAAAGACTTGTAGCTAAATCCTGATATATCAATTCTATATCTACGGTTTATATATAATTAATATAAATAAATAATGAATTAATAATTAATAATTATTCTTATATTAATAATAATTCAGATAATGATTATAATAATATTTATAATAATAATAGTAATAATTGTAATAATAATTCCTATTAATCTTAATGAAATTAATAATGATAATATTAATGATATTTATAATAATAATAATACTAATTATATTGATAATAATAATAATATTAGTAATTATAATAGATAAAAAATTTCATATTCATATATTATTTATGGAAGGTAATAATACATCTAACACTGATAAAAATGTTAATGTTATTAAGGGTATCATCAATATTGTTAGTTATAATGATTCTAGTTTTATTGATTATAATAATATTAACAATAATAATATAACTTGTAATTAAGTTTGATGTATTAATATTATATGTTATATAGTATTTATTAATCTATACATACACATATTGATTTATAAACAATTGTTCGTGAATTATCGGGCAAGGTCAAAAGGGTAAATGCATTCATTTAAACTGTTCCAAAGTTTTCGCGACTCCACATTTACAGACTTTGCTTATCGTGTTGGAATAATATAAGATCAAGTTTAAATTTGGTCGGAAATTTCCCGGGTCATCACAGTACCTACCCGTTAAAGAAATTTCGTCCCGAAATTTGAGTGAGGTGGTCATGGCTAACAATAAAAATGTTTTCATGACGAATATGAGTTGATAAATTGAGTTTTCATCGTTATAGAATAATACAGATAAAATAATTTAATTATTCGAAGAGCACGAATGAAACTATCATGAGAGAGGTCCCAACGGGCATCGTCCACCTTCGCCCAAAAACTTGCCCAAATTCTTAGCCGTTAGTAAAATAAAAAAATTTCAATGGCTATCCCAACGGTCACTTTTACACTATATAAACACCAACCATATACTTCATTTTATACACTCAAACATATATTTCTTTTATATTTCCATCTTTCTCAAGATCAAAATCAAACACTCCCAAACTGCAAAATGTTAACACTTCCCCCAATGATTGTTTCATTCAACGTTCATTACGGAGGTGATTTCCGTAATCAAATGAAGGAATATAAGTGGGGCGACAGTATTTCGTTTGAAGATATCGACATTCGTGATGTTGGTTTACAAGACTTGCTATCCTTTCTGAAGGAAAAAGTTCCGTGTGAATTCACGTCTGTTTTCTTTTATAAAGACGATTATGATGAGAATTGTAGGGCAAGTTTTCTGTGTACCGATGATCAATGGTACTTTATAAAAGATACCATTGAAGATCGCGGTAAACGCATTTCTTTGTATGCGGTTCTTGAAGATGAAGAGACGTTGGGTTATCGTTACCTTGATGAATCAGCTGAAGTAGCAGTTGAGGCATCAAGAGAAACACCGATGTCTCCAGAGTACCTCACGGATGGTGAAATGACTGGTGAACGTTACTTTGCAGATGACAATTGACGACGATGAGTAGTTTTTATTGTAATCTTCTAATTTTCAATCGTCGTGATGTTTTAATTTTTAATTATTGTAATTTCAGTGTTGTTGTCGAGTTTTATATCTTCCTTTATGTTTCAGAGCTCTTCGTCTTTTTAATCTCCTCTCGATCTCTAGTAAAACGAGTAAGGGTCTAGAATTTGTAAGTATGGAGTTTCGAACGAATATAACTAATGTTTTAAGAGAGAGATTGTAATAGCACGATCTTGATTCGATAAATTACCAGAAGTCACAGGAATAGCTAGAACTTATCAAGAAATACGTTCTTGATATAATTAAAGATCAATTAGAATGCAAGAGTCGTGTAACATGGTACATGATGACGTTATGGTCTATGAATCATCACGTTTTATTAGAAACTCAGCATGACTTACTGTAATATAATCACGTTGATCAAGTGTCATTATATTATACTAATTCGTGCATCAGTTCCCAACACTACTTCAAAAACATTCATATTTTAGACTCGAAAGTTTACAGAATATAGAAACTAACAGTTTCTATATGATGTAACACTGATAGCACGAAGAGATTAATGATTTCAGATAAGAATAATTATAAAAATATCTTCAGAAATATGGAGGATATTTATAATGAAAGATATGATAATATCTTTGAATATCTAAGATCAGAGAATGATGGAGACTATTGTCTGTAAGGGTTTAGAGTAACGAGTAAGATATTCGCTAAAGACTTAAGCAGACATTGAATCATTTAGATTCTTTGAAGTCAAACTTATTCTTTGTGATTTGTCCACGGCTTTCTTCATAGTTTCGCATGATCCGCTTTTCGGTACTAAATTTTCTATTGAATGTTTCCAATATAATGATACACAGGAAGCACGAAGAGGTATATAATTTCGGACGAGAATATTTATGAAAATATCCTCAGAAATATCGAAGATATTGATGATGATATTTTGTAATTTCTAAGTTCGATGGTTGATGGAGAAAGATTTTCCGCAAGATTTTATCATGACTTCGGAGCAAGATATTCTTTGAAGGTTTCATCGGATCCAGAATCACCTGGATTCTTTGAATATATGGCATGGTCCTTGTATTTGTCCTTGGTCTCCTTCGTGATTAGCTCAATCCGTTTTCCAGTTCCAACTTTTCTGAGCTTTTCCAACATACTATTCTTTATCATCAAACTTCCGATGATTCAGGTCGTTTACGGTTGCCTACAGTTTCTGCTGCTTCATTCAGCTTTTTCAACATTCAGAGTATCGATTCGTAAACTGGGTGCCTTTTCAAATTTTCAGAATTGAAGATCGTAATTCTAGGAGATAATTGTTATATGTATACATATAACTATTGTTGTAGATATGCTATGAGTTTTCAAAGTATTGATTGCTGATTCCTGGTAATTGTTATGGCAGTTCTCGTTACAAGATGCGGATGAGTATATGATAGGGTTTCAATGAATAAATATAATGATTTTTCAGAGAGGTTTAAGCCAAGAAGCAACGAGGTTGCTAGTACGTTTACTGCTAATGTAGTGAGATATAAACGGTTTTTCGGTATTGATGACGAAAGGCAGTTTTTATATCAGGGTTATAATAAGCTAAACCGAATGAAAAGTCGAAGTTGGCTTGTTGGAGCTGTGACAAAATCTACTACCTTGAAAAGGGATTGTGAAGTTATTTTGGGTAATAATAATGCTAAAGGATCTAACACAGATACATGTTAAACGTTTACTCAGGTTCCGATTAGTTTTAGGTGCATAGTTATATGCATCACTCTTTCCCTCCGTAAATGATGTGCGATTGGTTCATCCTCTCGATTGAAATGTTTTCAAGAATCATGAAAGGTTTGAACGCAAATTGAAATCGTCAAGATACAAATGAGGTTTAAAATGAGATCAAGTGGCAACTTGAAGAAATGTTTAGTTTCATATGTTATAATCAATATTTTAATTCATTTTAATTATCCAGTGTTGGTTGTCCACAGTAACAGTCCAGTAATTCATATATAGTTTAATATATAATATTCGAATTAATTAATAAATATCGTGACCCGTGTACATGTCTCAGACTCGATCACAACTCAAAGTATATATATTATTTGAGAATCAACCTCAACCCTGTATAGAGAACTCGATCATTACTGCATATAGAGTGTCTATGGTGATTCCAAATAATATATATAGATGCGTCGATATGATATGTCAAAACCTTGTATACGTGTCCCGATATTTAAAGTGCGTAAAATAAATAACAGAAATTAAATAACGATAAATAAAGTGCGTAAAGTAAATAACAGAAATTAAATGACGATAAATAAAATTGCGAGAATGTAAATTGCGATAAATAAACTGCGATAAATAAATTAAATGGTAATAAGGAATTAACAGTTAGCTAGGATTTTGTTAGCGTGGATTCTTAATAGAATTTCATGTTGTTAATTAGTCTGTTTCTAATCAATTTTTATTGTGTTTATTATTTCTTCATTATGCCACTTGTTGGATTCTGGTAAGTCAAAATCCAAATATGAAATTGAATTTAAATGAAAATGGTTATTCTGTGGTGAACGGATTCGTATATCGGTAGATGTAAATAGGATAGTAAATGACTGTTGAATCAGATTCGAAGAATGTACAGTGTAACTTATTAATGCGAAATCTAAATATTCCTCGGGTATTACCTACCCGTTAAAATATTTTCACCATTAACAGTTTGTACAATAAAAATTTTAATTACAATCTTTATGAAAACATATATACATATATATTTTCTTCAGACGTAATTATGGATTTAATGAGTTAATATGATATTAAACTCATTTGCTTTTCGGCTGGAACTAGAATAATTAATCTCTAAAACTTTAGAGATTACATATTCGCCATGTCAAACGAAGATAATTTGAGGTAGAACGATACGTAGAACGAAGATCATACTCAAAGTACAGATAATGATATTGAAGCATGGATTGTTGATGGTACTGGTGCTGTTATTGATAGTACTGTTGGTGCCGGTGATGTTGCTGAAGCTGGTACATTTTGCACCATATTCTCCGAATTGATTATTCAAGCACGAAGTTCGTTGACTTATTACTCCAGGATGATTGTCGGTCGGAACGAGCAGATGAATAAGGTTCAGAATTGTGGATAGAATATAATCTTGTCAAGTTACCCTAGAAATGAGACTGAAAATAGTGTCTCGAACAGGTTCGCTGGTAAACGCTTCAGGTTTATTGTCAAGAGGTGAATTCGGTTGGTGGAAGGGATTGCCTTCTGCGCGTTTCCCTTAATTAAGTCGACTACGAACCCATCAGATGAATTGATAATGGCTGATTGGTTGATTCATGCCGATGACGCTGTTTTCGGAGCTTAGGTGAACATCATATCAGAATAGCTGTCGCGATCCCAGGAATTTGAACTGGTTGAGGGATTCATCTCGTACGATCAGATGAAGGATTTTCGATAAGAAATAGATTATAGGATATAGATTAGTACCCCGCAATACATAATTTACATATGCATATATAATACTAAAATCCCATAAGTTACGGACGAATCTACAGAAAATGTCAGGCAAAGTTTACAATAACAGATACGCTAAGATATGAATTAGCAGATATGCTAAGATATGAATTTTGTCTATACACTAATCATGCAATCAATGCAATAAGATGTGTCTAGACTAAGGATGATAAGCAAGTAATTTTCTAAGGATGATAAGCAGATGATTTCTGACAAAATGATAAGCAAAACTTTTAACATGCAGACACGGTCGAAGTCCAGACTCACTATTGCATCCTAACGACTTATCAGTTAGACACACTAATGTAGACCTGGTTCGCTAAGTCCATCGCTCTGATACCAACTGAAAGGACCCGTCCTAATCCATCCGGACGAAGTCCATATCGATTATAAACGATTCACAATAGTTGATTTCATCGCGAGGTACTTGACCTCTATATGATACATTTTACAAACATTGCATTCGTTTTTGAAAAGACAATCTTTCATTACATTGAAAGTTGACGGCATGCATACTATTTCATAATACATCTAACTATAATTGATTTAATAATAATCTTGATGTACTCAACGACTCGAATGCAACGTCTTTTGAAATATGCCATGAATGACTCCAAGTAATGTCTCTAATATGAGCTAATGCACAGCGGAAGATTTCTTTCATACCTGAGAATAAACATGCTTTCAAGTGTCAACCAAAAGGTTGGTGAGTTCATTAGTTTAACATAAATAATCATTTTCATCATTTTAATAGACCACAAGATTTTCATTTTTCAGTTCTCATAAATATACGTCCCATGCATAGAGACAAAATATCATTCATATGGATTGAACACCTGGTAACCGACATTAACAAGATGCATATAAGAATATCCCCATCATTCCGGGATCCTCCTTCGGACATGATATAAATTTCGAAGTACTAAAGCATCCGATACTTTGGATGGGGCTTGTTGGGCCCGATAGATCTATCTTTAGAGTTCGCGTCAATTAGGGTGTCTGTTCCCTAATTCTTAGATTACCAGACTTAATAAAAAGGGCATATTCGATTTCGATCATTCAACCATATAACGTCATTTTGATTACTTGTGTCTATTTCGTAAAACAGTTATAAAAGTTGCGCATGTATTCTCAGTCCCAAAAATGTAAAGAGTAAAAGGGGATCAAAGGAACTCACCTAATGTATTTTGTAGTAAAAATACATATGACTATTTTGAACAACTGAACAATGTAGGGTTGGCCTCGGATTCACGAACCTATATCATTTGTATATATATATATATATATATTAAAACATATACTCGTAGTCGAATAAATCTATATATTATTATTAATGATGTATTTGTTATTTTACTAATTTATAAGTTTCTTTATTTATTTATATATTTTCATTTTTTTTATAGGAATGTTAATATAGTTAAGTTTTGTAATTTATATATATATATATATATATATATATATATCCAAAATCTTTATTTATATGCTTATAATCTTAACAACGTTATTAAAACTTTTATTTTCTTAATCAATATTATTTTTATAATAATGATATAATTAGTACTTGATAGTAAAAAAAAATGATAGTTTTTAATTAAAAAGTCAATCTTGTTATATATGAATTTTTCTTTTAATATAAATGTTAATCTCAATACTAATATTAATAAGAATGGTAATAATTATGATACTTAATAATAAATACAATACTAATAATAACACTTGATAACAATAACAAGAATAATTTATAATAATAATAATAATAATAATAATAATAATAATAATAATAATAATAATAATAATAGTAATAATAATGAAAGAGATAAAAAGACTACCTTATAGGCTTAATTTAAAAAAGTTTGCACTCAGCAGGGTTTGAACCCGAGAACACTCGCTACCCCATCATCCCCTAAAACCAGCTGGGTTGTGCCCTTTATCCGAAATAATAAGGAATCTTATTATATTTAACCTGAATAAAACTGCTCTATGTTCTTTCTCCTTCCTCTTCAACTTGTATCGACTCCAATCAAGACATAATATATTTTGTTGTTTGATGTAATCTTTGAAACGATACCAATAACTGTATTATCAATTAACAGTCACGAAGAAAAAAAAATTAACACAAACAGAACCCCAACAGCTTATGCTGTGTTCGTGGTTATGAAAAAAAAAAATATTGATTTTGAATTCTATAACGTTTTGGTTAAAGGTTGCAACACTAACTACCCTTCAAATCATTCATGAAATCTATTAGAATCGTCAAGTGAATCTATAACATCCATACATACCCGAATTCTACCATTATTCATACGTTTGACTTTTAGGAATCAAAACTTTGACTCTAAAATTAAGATTCAGTTTGAGGATTTGAGAGTTAAGATTTTGCAGAAAGTTTTGCTAAACAATTCCTAACAAAACTGTATTAATGGATTTGGAAATGGTTTTTGAATTTGAACTTTGGCAATAAAGTTACAAGTACAGAGGTAATGAGTCTGTTCATGTTATTATTTGCTAAATTTGATTAATTTAAAGTGTATTGTAGTATTGTATGATTTATAATAGATGATAGCAGATTGAACGAATTATTATTACCTGAGTTTGTCGAGCTTTATAAGGATTTGCAATCGTCAGAAGCATCAATCAGCAACATAATAAAAAAAAAATATATAAGAATAAAACTAATCTTGACCTTCAACTGAATTTAACCTTATCTGATTTGGATTTTCTGTAGTGATGGAATTCTGATTGGTACAAATGAAGCAATCAACAACAGCTGGAAAAAGACTTGTAGCTAAATCCTGATATATCAATTCTATATCTACGGTTTATATATAATTAATATAAATAAATAATGAATTAATAATTAATAATTATTCTTATATTAATAATAATTCAGATAATGATTATAATAATATTTATAATAATAATAGTAATAATTGTAATAATAATTCCTATTAATCTTAATGAAATTAATAATGATAATATTAATGATATTTATAATAATAATAATACTAATTATATTGATAATAATAATAATATTAGTAATTATAATAGATAACAAATTTCATATTCATATATTATTTATGGAAGGTAATAATACATCTAACACTGATAAAAATGTTAATGTTATTAAGGGTATCATCAATATTGTTAGTTATAATGATTCTAGTTTTATTGATTATAATAATATTAACAATAATAATATAACTTGTAATTAAGTTTGATGTATTAATATTATATGTTATATAGTATTTATTAATCTATACATACACATATTGATTTATAAACAATTGTTCGTGAATTATCGGGCAAGGCCAAAAGGGTAAATGCATTCATTTAAACTGTTCCAAAGTTTTCGCGACTCCACATTTACAGACTTTGCTTATCGTGTTGGAATAATATAAGATCAAGTTTAAATTTGGTCGGAAATTTCCCGGGTCATCACACTAGTAATTTACTAACCAATTAAGGCTCATAAACACCAATTAATACTTTGAAACCCTAGGTTAGTTACTATTGAGTCTTCATAACTCAATCTTACCCAAGAACACCCAAAATCACTGATAATGCTAAAAACGAACATATATTTCATAGCATTATTCCTCAAGAAAGACAAGCTTTTAGTTGCAATTGTTCTATTTACAAGTGATATTCGTTTAAATAATAAAAGGTGAAGACAAAAGACAGATTCGACGAATTGAAGACGCAAACGACCAAAAAGCTCAAAAGTACAAAAGACAATCAAAAAGGTTCCAATTATTGATAAGAAACGTCTCGAAATTACAAGAGTACAAGATTCAAAACGCAAAGTACAAGATATTAAATTGTACGCAAGGACGTTCAAAAATCCGGAACCGGGACCAGAGTCAACTCTTAACGCTCGACGCAACGGACTAAAAATTACAAGTTAACTATGTATATAAATATAATATAATATATAATTAATTATATTAATTATATATATATTATATATATATTATAAAACCGTCGGCAGAGAAAGACTCCAAGGGTGTGAGCTGTAAATTCATTCTCCGCGACTCGCGGAGTTTGAAGAGGATTTCACCGCGAGTCGCGGAGCCCCAAAAATCAAAAATCCCTATAAAGCCAACCGAATTCTGATCAAAATTCATAATCTATTTTCTCTCTTCTCTCATATATACGTAAAATATATATATATAATTTATATTTTAATTTTAATTTTAATTATAATTCTAATAATAAGGGTATGTTAGCGAATGTTGTAAGGGTGTAAGTCGAAATTCTGTCCGTGTAACGCTACGCTATTTTTAATCATTGTAAGTTATGTTCAACCTTTTTATATTAATGTCTCGTAGCTAAGTTATTATTATGCTTATTTAAAACGAAGTAATCATGATGTTGGGCTAATTACTAAAATTGGGTAATTGGGCTTTGTACCATAATTGGGGTTTGGACAAAAGAACGACACTTGTGGAAATTAGACTATGGGCTATTAATGGGCTTTATATTTGTTTAACTAAATGATAGTTTGTTAATGTTAATATAAAGATTTACAATTGGGCGTCCCTATAAATTACCATATACACTCGATCGGACACGATGGGCGGGGTATTTATATGTACGAATAATCGTTCATTTAACCGGACACGGGAATGGATTAATAGCCACTAGAATAATTAAAACAGGGGTGAAATTACATTCAAGGGTAATTGGTGTAATTGTTAACAAAGTAGTAAAACCTTGGTTTACACGTAGTCGATAACCTGGTGTATTCATTAAACAAAGTATTAAAACCTTGTTACAATTCGAATCCCCAATTAGTTGGAATATTTAACTTCGGGTATAATAATAATTTGACGAGGACACTCGCACTTTATATTTATGACTGATGGACTGTTATGGACAAAAACTAGACGGACATATTAAATAATCCAGGACAAAGGACAATTAACCCATGGGCATAAAACTAAAATCAACACGTCAAACATCATGATTACGGAAGTTTAAATAAGCATAATTCTTTTATTTCATATTTAATTTCCTTTATTTTATATTTAATTGCACTTCTAATTATCGCACTTTTGTTTATTGTTATTTAATCGCACTTTTAATTATCGTACTTTTTAATTATCGCAAGTTTATTTTATCGCACTTTTATTATTCGCAATTTCATTATCGTTATTTACTTTACGATTTAATTTAAGTCTTGTATTTATTTTATATTTTACATTAGGTTTTAACTGCGACTAAAGTTTTAAAATCGACAAACCGGTCATTAAACGGTAAAAACCCCCCCTTTATAATAATAATATTACTTATATATATGTTTGTATTTTTATATAGCGTTGAGCTTTGTTTAAAGATTTCCCTGTGGAACGAACCGGACTTACTAAAAACTACACTACTGTACGATTAGGTACACTGCCTATAAGTGTTGTAGAAAGGTTTAAGTATATCCATTCTATAAATAAATAAATATCTTGTGTAAAATTGTATCGTATTTAATAGTTTTTCCTAGTAAATTATAAACTATTTTATATACACCTCGCATAACATCAAGTATTTTTGGCGCCGCTGCCGGGGAAGCATCTTAAACGCCGGAAGCGCAACGCTAATATAATATAGAAAAAAAACATAAAAAAAAGATATATATATATATAAATCTAGTTTTAATCATTTTATTTATTAAAATTATAAAGTAATTCTATTTTTATTTAAGTTTTAAATATAAGTTTTATTTATACACATATTATTATTATTTTTTTTTTATAAACAAAAAAATTAAAAACAGAAAATAAAATAAATAAATAAATAAAGAAAAACGCGTTGAAGAAACAAGCTGTCATCTGAATTTTGGAACCCCGCGAGTCGCGGGGTTTGAAGTTTTAATTACCGCAAGTCGCGGAGGGTACCTGACACACGGACAGAAGCCCTAATTCAGCATTAATTACGGGTTTTAATTAATTATAATTATTATTTAACCCTAATTATTATTATTATTATTATTAGTTTTATTTTTACTTTTACTTTTTATTTATGTATATTTAGTATTAATTAGTTTACTTAAATTGTAAAATTAATAGTTTAATAAAATAAATAATATAAAAATAATATTTTTATAAAAATTGTACTTTTTACAACTTTTTGTATATTTTTATATTTTGTCCCTTTTTAATCGTTGTAGCGTAATATTTGTATTTTTAGCTCATATTTAATTTTAAACTTAGTTTTTGCTATAGTTATTTTTACTCCTAGATTTTTAGGCTTTGCCGTAGAATTCCTTAAGTGCTTTTTCTTTAGACTAAGATTTAGGTGCTTTAGAATTTTGCGACGCCTTTTTAAGTTTTAGTTTCTTTTTAAGTTATTTCCATTTGGGATTTAGTTTTTCCTGTAAGCTTTAATATTTTTAGACCTTTTACTATGTACCAATTATCATTCCAATTAGTAATTTCAATTTGCGATTATAATTTTAAGTTAATTGTAGTAATAAGATTAGGTTAGTTAAGTATTTTTAAATTTTTATAAGTTTCTTTTATTTTTCCGTCACCTTTTATTTTTCAACCATTTTTTTTCGTTTTTCGACCTTTTTCTACGAACTCTTTTTCTCTCTTATTTCTCGCTATTCTAGTTTTTAGGACATAGATTTTTATTCTACTTCTTATCTAAATTTCTTAAAATTACGAAAATTTATTTTAAGTGGTTAAATTGATAGACATCAAAATTTTCTGGTTCGTAGTAATAGTTGGATTTGTACGTGGACCGGGTTATTGGAGCCAAACAGTCCTCAATTATATTAAGACCAAACGAATCCTGCCCCTCTGCTGCATCTTTTGGCTATTCGAAACGTGGGCAAAATCAGAAAAGTCTATTGATTGGATAACTTATTATAATTTTTCTTTCTTTTTTAAAAAACTAATAGGATATTCAGTGAATGCACCGAGCAAGACGTTCATCACCTTTTGTACGTTCACCACCTGTAACTAGATCAAGACATTTAGCAAATATAACCGCCGTTGATTTTTCTTTAGAATCGTCATCCAGTAGACCAAGTACTTCAGTTCAAATTTCCGATAATCCATTTTTTGAACCCGACCTCACAATTGAGAATCCGGAGAATATTCAGGAACGGTTCGTAGATCCTGAACCATTAAACTTTCCTCCGGAGCCACCAATCATTCAAACAGAGATTGTTGAGGAACGAACCATTAAATCAGAATCATCTAGTGATACCGATTCAACAAATTCAATTATGGAGAATCTGGAACCTTTAAGTATGGAAGACCGAATGAGAGCTAAACGCACTGGCCAAGGTCACGCAATTACTCATCCAGACATTAATGCGCCAGATTATGAAATCAAAGGACAAATTCTACACATGGTGACTAATCAATGCCAATTTAGTGGTGCGCCGAAGGAAGATCCAAATGAACATCTACGTACCTTTAATAGGATCTGCACACTATTTAAAATCCGAGAAGTGGAGGATGAACAGATATATCTCATGTTATTTCCCTGGACTTTAAAGGGAGAAGCCAAAGATTGGTTGGAATCGTTACCTGAAGGGGCGATTGATACATGGGACGTTTTAGTTGACAAATTTCTTAAACAATTCTTTCCTGCATCTAAAGCCGTAAGACTTCAAGCAGAAATTGTTACGTTCACACAAAAGCCAAATGAAACTCTATATGAGGCGTGGACAAGATATGGAAAGTTGTTAAGAGGATGTCCGCAACATGGTTTAGACACCTGTCAAATAGTACAAATATTCTACCAAGGATGCGACATCACTACAAGAAAAGACATAGATATAGCAGCTGGTGGTTCTATTATGAAGAAAACCGAAACTGATGCTTACAAAATTATTGATAACACTGCTTCCCACTCACATGAGTGGCACCAAGAAAAAGATATCATTAGATCATCTAAAGCAGCTAGAGCCGATTCTATTCATGACTTAGATTCCATTTCCACAAAGATAGATGCTGTGGAGAGACGAATGGAAAAGATGACTAAGGATATTCACTCAATACGAATTAGTTGTGAGCAGTGTGGAGGACCACATTTGACAAAAGATTGTCTTAGTATTGAATTAACAATGGAACAAAGAGAGAATATTTCATACATAAACCAAAGGCCTGGAAATAATTATCAGAATAATTATCAACCGCCAAGACCGATTTACAATCAAAACCAGAATTATAACCGAAATATTCCATACAACAACCAACAAGGTCCTAGCAATCAACAAGTATCCAATAATACTTATAATCAGCAAAGACCTAATTTTCAAAACAAACCACCACAACAAACCGATGATAAAAAACCGAATTTAGAAGATATGATGACGAAGCTAGTTGAAACTCAAACACAGTTTTTCACATCTCAAAAACAAACCAATGAACAAAATGCTCAAGCATTTAGAAATCAACAAGCTTCTATTCAAAATCTAGAACAAGAAGTGAGTAACCTAGCAAGGTTAATAGGTGAAAGAAAACCGGGAAGTCTACCTAGTGATACAATTGCTAACCCCAGGAATGAAACAACTAAAGCCATTACCACAAGAAGTGGTACAACACTTAAACCACCTGAAATACCTGTAACTTCTGATGAAACTATTCCTACTCCACAAGAACCACAACCTGATCAAGATAAGGAAAAAGAACCGGTAGTTGAAAAAGTTAATGAAAATAACACAGTTAAGGATAAACCTTATGTTAAACCATACCAACCACCACTTCCTTACCCGAGTAAAATGAAGAAAGAAAAACTTGAAGCCGAGCAATCCAAATTTTTGGATATGTTTAAACAGATAAATGTAAATCTTCCTTTCATTGATGTGATTTCAGGAATGCCAAGATATGCTAAATTCCTGAAAGATCTAATCTCAAATAGAAAGAAAATGGAAGAACTCTCGGCTGTTACTATGAATGCTAATTGTTCAGCAGTGCTGTTGAATAAGATACCAGAAAAACTATCTGATCCAGGAAGTTTCACAATTCCATGTTTTCTGGGTAGTCTTAGTTCAATAGAAGCATTGGCAGACTTAGGTGCTAGTATAAATTTAATGCCGTATTCACTATACGCTAAACTAGACCTTGGAGAATTGAAACCAACCAGAATAAGCATACAACTAGCCGATAGATCAATAAAATATCCTAGAGGGATAATGGAGAACATGCTAGTTAAAGTTGGTACTTTAGTATTTCCAGTAGATTTTGTTGTTTTGGACATGGAAGAAGATTCTCAAGTTCCTCTCATATTAGGAAGACCATTCTTAAACACGGCTAAAGCAATGATAGACGTGTTCGGTAAGAAACTGACCCTAAGTATAGAGGATGAGAGTGTTACCTTTTCAGTTGATAGAGCAATGCAACAACCACAATCTGCAGATGATACATGTTATTATATTCAAACTATAGATGCACATGCAGAATTATTAGAAGAATTTCCAGAATTACAAGGAACAGGAGAATGTTCTTTAGGAGAAGGTAATGAACCAATTGATGAAGCTGAAATGTTAGCTACACTTATAGCTAATGGATATGAACCAACAACAGAAGAAATTCAAATGCTAAAAGAAGAAGACAGATATCGATATAAATCATCGATAGAAGAACCTCCGAAATTAGAGTTAAAGCCACTTCCAAACCATTTGGAATACGCTTATTTACATGGTGAATCTGAATTACCTGTAATAATATCGTCTTCTCTTACTGAAAATGAAAAATCACAACTCATTTCTGTGTTGAAAGCTCATAAACCAGCCATTGCATGGAAGATTCATGATATTAAAGGAATAAGTCCTTCGTATTGCACACATAAAATCCTTATGGAAGAAGGTCATAAAACGTATGTGCAACGCCAACGAAGACTAAATCCTAATATGCAAGATGTAGTTAAGAAAGAGATTATTAAACTGCTAGATGCAGGTCTGATATATCCAATTTCTGATAGTCCATGGGTAAGCCCAGTTCAATGCGTGCCTAAGAAGGGTGGCATGACTGTCATTACAAATGAGAAAAATGAGCTTATTCCTACTAGGACTGTAACAGGATGGCGTGTATGTATTGATTATAGAAAATTAAATGACGCCACCAGAAAAGATCACTTTCCCTTACCTTTCATAGATCAAATGTTGGAAAGATTAGCCGGAAATAGTTACTATTGTTTTCTAGATGGATTTTCCGGATATTTTCAAATTCCAATAGCACCCGAGGACCAAGAGAAAACCACATTTACGTGCCCTTATGGTACTTTTGCTTACAAACGCATGCCATTTGGACTTTGCAACGCCCCTGCAACCTTTCAAAGGTGTATGATGGCGATTTTTCACGACATGATAGAAGAATGCATGGAAGTATTCATGGATGACTTTTCGGTCTTCGGTGATACATTTGAATCATGTCTAGTTAATCTGGAACGAATGCTTATTAGATGCGAACAATCAAATCTAGTACTTAATTGGGAGAAATGCCATTTCATGGTTAAAGAAGGCATCGTTCTTGGACATAAAATTTCAAAAGAAGGAATTGAAGTGGATAGAGCTAAAGTAGATGTAATTGCTAAACTTCCACATCCCACCAATGTTAGAGGAGTTAGGAGTTTTCTAGGGCATGCCGGTTTTTACCGACGTTTCATAAAAGATTTTTCTAAAATTGCCACTCCTATGAATAAACTCCTAGAAAAGGATGCGCCATTCATCTTTTCAGATGAGTGTATCAAATCTTTTAATATTCTTAAAGAAAAACTCACTAATGCACCGATCATGATAACACCAAATTGGAATATACCATTTGAACTAATGTGCGATGCAAGTGATTTTGCAATGGGAGCCGTTTTAGGACAAAGGATTGAAAAACGATTTCAACCTATTTATTACGCTAGTAAGACGTTACAAGGAGCACAAACAAATTACACAACTACTGAAAAAGAACTCCTTGCTATTGTCTTTGCTTTTGACAAATTTCGTTCATATCTCGTTCTATCCAAAACGGTGGTCTATACCGACCATTCTGCTCTTAGATACCTATTTTCAAAACAAGATGTTAAACCAAGATTAATCCGTTGGATCTTACTCTTACAAGAGTTTGATATTGAAATTCGAGATAAAAGAGGAGCAGAAAATCTCGCCGCTGATCATCTTTCTCGTCTTGAAAATCCCGAATTAGAAGTTCTAAATGAATCAGCCATACAAGACAACTTTCCTGATGAATATCTATTGAAGATAGATTATAATGAAATCCCATGGTTTGCAGACTATGCAAACTACTTAGTTTGTGGATTCCTTGAAAAAGGATTATCGTACCAAAGACGAAAGAAATTCTTCAGTGATATAAAACACTATTTTTGGGAAGATCCACATCTGTTTAAAAGTTGTCCCGATGGAATAATACGCCGATGTGTATTTGGAGATGAAGCTAGTAAAATTTTAAACCATTGTCACACAGGACCAACAGGAGGGCATTATGGGCCTCAACTAACAGCAAGAAAAGTTTATGAAGCTGGATTCTATTGGCCTACAATTTACAAAGACGCACACCTTCTTTGCAAATCCTGTGATGCATGTCAAAGGGCCGGAAAAATAAGTCAACGTGATGAAATGCCACAAAATGTCATCCAAGTATGTGAAGTATTTGACATTTGGGGTATTGACTTTATGGGTCCATTTCCAAAATCTCATAATAATCTATATATACTCGTAGCCATTGATTATGTATCTAAATGGGCGGAAGCACAAACTCTCCCAACTAATGATGCACGAGTTGTAGTCAACTTTTTAAAACGTCTTTTTGCAAGGTTTGGAACACCGAAAGCTTTAATAAGTGATCGGGGTACTCATTTCTGTAATAATCAACTTGAGAAAGTTCTTAAAAGATATGGAGTAACTCATAAAATCTCCACCGCATATCATCCACAAACAAGTGGACAAGTTGAAAATACCAACCGAGCTTTAAAACGTATTCTAGAGAAAACCGTAGGATCAAATCCGAAGGAATGGTCCATTAAATTGGAGGATGCACTCTGGGCTTTTAGAACAGCCTACAAAACTCCAATTGGAACCACACCTTTTAGACTTGTTTATGGAAAAGCATGTCATCTTCCAGTAGAAATTGAACACAAAGCATTTTGGGCTTTGAAAACATGTAATCTTGATTTACATGAAGCTGGACGTCTACGATTAAGTCAACTAAACGAATTAGAAGAATTAAGACATGAAGCATACGAAAATTCGTTAACCTATAAAGAAAGAACGAAGAAATGGCATGATAAAAGAATCAGAAGTTCAAAAGAATTTAAAGAAGGAGACAGAGTTCTTCTTTTCAATTCACGATTCAAGCTATTTCCTGGAAAATTGAAATCAAGATGGTCTGGACCATTCATAGTCAAAAGAGTTTTCCCATACGGAACGACAGAATTGATAAATTCAAATGGGATTGAATTTAAAGTTAATGGTCACAGAGTTAAACATTACATACATGGTCCGATGGAAGTCGACAACGAAGTTAATCACAATTTCGACACCATAGCTAACTAAGTGTGGGGAGAATCAAGTCTTTAAAGGATAATATGTATTTCTGTTAGAGTTAGATTGTCTGTTTTCGTGTAGTTCTCGAAAATGGAACCCGAATGGTCTTTCCCTAGCAGACCCTAAAGAACTAGTCTTCTCCCCCCATTCTGAATTTTTATTTTTTTTTAGGTTTTTACAAAATGAAGACTGCCTGTGAACTAAACCATGGTCTAATGCTACACGCTTTGATCACTAAACGTAATAATGACATACTACCGAGTGAAATAGTATCAGTAATCAGAGAAAGAATGGACGGAGTTAGAAAAGAATCCAGATGCGAAGATAATAAGTTACAATTTGGTAAAGGAAAATCAAAATCCGCAGCGAAAAGAAGAGCACGACACCTAGAACGATGTCACAAATGCGGAAAATGGTCACATGGAGGTAAATGTTCAAATAATCAAACCTATTCAAATACCGAATTTGTTACTTTATGCAGAGACGGACCGTTCATATGTTTAGAAGAAAAGACACTGAATGCTCGAGGTTACGCCTATGTAGCCATGGAAAATCAATTAAACCGACTATCTTATGAATGGGATAGATCATATAACTAAGAAATCTATTCCACAGGTATGTTTGTACAGTTTTTATTTTTATTTTTAACCTTTTGATAATAAACGCTAATTTGTTCGCTAAAAAGTATTAAATTGGTATTAAATAAAATTAGGTTTGGCGACCGAAATTATTGATATCATTCAAAAATTTATTACATCACTGCGAAATTTAACGTTTATTCTTAAGGTATAAATATCTTTAAACAATCAACCCAAAATATTTCAAAAATTCGTCATGAGTTAAATTAGGTCTTGGAACCGAAATTACTTTACCGAAAAGAGGGGCGCATATTTTTGATAATATTTGATTGATTAAAGTGGGATAAAAAGACAAAAAGATTTTTAATTTTATTTTTACCATGTTTTTAAAATTAATATTTAAATCTTAAATTAATATTGTAAACTTTGTAAAAACAATATATTTAAAATTGTAAATATTTGAAAAATTAATATAAGTTTGATATGAATTTATAAATTTTTAAATTAAGTTTGGTGTGAATTTTTAATTTTTAAAATATAAATTTTTAATTTTATGCATTTCAAATTTTAAGTTTGGTGTGAATTTTTAATTTTTAATTTTTAATTTTGAATTTTATATTTAAGTTGTGTGAATTTAAAAACAAAAATTTACTTTATCTCATTAAGTTAAGAATATGATTTTTAAAATTCGTCGTAAGTTGAAGACTAGGTCTTTGAACCGAAATTGCTTTACCCGAGGTAGGGACGAGAACTTTTATTATCATTATTTTTAATCTTATTAAATTAAAGTATGCCAAAAACATTGAAAAAAAACCCAAAAATCTTAGCTTTTAAAACAATCGCTACAAAAAGACAAATTTTAAAATTTTGTCGAAGGACGGACTAGAACATCGATCCGAAACGACCTCGTCCTAAATAACAAGGGAAACAAAATTTTAAAATTAATTACTTAATTGTTTTAATAAGTTAATGATTATAAAAAAAATAAAAAAATATATATATATATATATACCAAACTCCGCGACTCGCGGAGTTTGGAGGGTAAATCCCCGCGACTCGCGGAGGGGCCGGATTACAGAAAAAAAATAAAGAGCTGCAACAGCTCAGTTTCATACTCCTCAACTCAAACACAGCGAATTCTGCCGAAAAAACACGAAAAAAACCCCCCAAAATCACAATTTTTAACCGTTAATCACCAAATCTTTTGCTAAAATCATGTTGAGAAGGATGCTATCTAAGAATTACTCAAGAAAAAGGGTAAATTTCTACACCTAAACACCATTTAATCCGAAATTTGGTGTTCTTGAGCTATTTTTTCCCCAATTTGATTTTGATGCTTTTTAGTGTAATTAAGCTTAAATTGTTTATGTATTATGCTTGTATAACCTAGATTGATGCTGTTTAACATGATTAGAAGCCTTAAACTTCAAATTTTGAGTAATCTAGGGTTTGTGTTCTTGAGCAAATTTGGGGCTTTTTGATATAAACAGGTTATGGCCGATTTTTGTCATGAATTATTGCTAAAATAAGTAGTGTAACATGTCTAGGTAGTTAAATGATCCAAACTTTGAGCCTAAACATGATTTTGAGAATTAAAGTGGACTTTTTCAAGTCTAAAATTCATGAACTTGATTTTTGAAAGATAATGCCATTTGAGACTTGTTTAATTGCTAGTAATGATTATTTTGAAATGTTATTTGAGTTGAATGCTTATGAACTTGGCGAACATTTTCGTATATGCTTATTTGAAAAAGTGTAGATTTGATGAAAATATGAAAATGAGCTTAAGTTTGATATAAATTGATAATGTCATTGTAATTATTTTGATTGATGATTTTGCTGACACTAATGCAAATTTGGATGCACAAAATTTGTGTTTGATGTGTTTTGCAGAATGAAAGGGGTGAATCTTCATCCCAAGCCCGCAATGCTCCTGCTGAGAATTTGGAACAACAGGAGGTGGATAACTACTACAAGCAGGATATACCTCATCCAGTCATGACTTTTTCCGATATGCACTTGGAAGAGTTGCACCCGAACCTGAGATTTGACAGACTTTGGATAGATTATCCAAAATATCAAAGGGGTTTGCATACTCTTCATTCTAAGGTTGTTGAGGTACCGAGGGTCATAGAATGGGGACCCTTAGAAGCTGTAGAATTGGCCGGGCCAATTAGGGAATTACTTGTACAGAGGTATGGTAATTCTTCTTTTAATGACTGGATATGTTTATTCACCATACGTAGACCTGTATATAAAGTATGGTGTGAAGAATTGTTATGTAGTATAGAGTTGAATGATCGGGTAGCTAGTTTAACCGATCGTTCTTTTATTAGATTTTTGTTAGGCGGTTCGATGCGCCACATGTCTTTACTGGACATGGCTCAGGCTTTACGTATATATACGCCTGAGGAGTTAGCGTCTGCCGATTGTAGAGGATTGATACTAAACGGTAGAAAGATAGATGAGAATTTTGATACACACGGTGTGTGGAGTCAAATGACAAGCCATCACCGTTTCAAAGGGGGAAATTACTCTTATTTGGATATAGATAGAGCCGAATTAAGAGTGATACATAGGTTTTTAGCTAATTCGATTACACAAAGGGGTAAGAACAAGGAAAAAGTAAATGAACAGGATTTGTTTTACCATATGTGTATTCGAGACCCACAAAGCGCTGTAAGTATACCATATTGTGTGGGTTATTATTTATCAGCTATGGTTCGGGGGATGCGACCACATAGCATAATAGGAGGTGGTATTTTTATTACTTTGATTGGTGAATATCTCGGTGTGGATATAAGTCGGGGGGGATTATTAGTAGAAGAACCAGAACCCCGCGATACTATAGGTTTAAATGTATACCATGGTGCGAAAGTTTTGAAAAGGAGAAATAACGCCGCAGTACGATTCCATGGTAGACATCCACAGGTGGAGAGAAACCAACAACAAGGTAATGTAGGAGGGGGGAATGAGATGCAAGAAATGCATAGGTTTATAGCTTCTCAGGAATACGAAAATGCTAGACAGAGAGCATTTGAAGATTGGCAAGTTCATCAGAACCAGATCATAGCTCATTGCCAACATATAGGTAGAAACTATATTCCTACACCGAAACCCATCTTCCCTCCTTGGTCTATAGAGATGCAGCCACCATATCCTACGTATGACCCTGCCGAAGCATTCTATAGCACTTATGGTTATGCCTGGAACCCCTATTGGTACCAATATCATCCTTAGTTTACTTATTATTTTTTTTTTATTTTGTAATTTGTAATTATTGATACGTTTAATACTTTTGTTAATATTGTAATCATTTTTATAATTATCTAACTTTTATTCTTAGATTTTAATAATTTTTGAATGTGGGGTAATATACCAAACTTCAAAAATATGTATATATGTTTACAGTTTATCTTATGTACACAACAGGGTAAAACAACGCATTTTCAAAGACTGGCATTAAGTTCAGCAAAAGCAACTAATTTTGACGACAAGATGCAAAATATATGTGAAATAACAACAAGACGGAATGAACAAATGATGTGCACCATTTATCATTCAGCAAACAAACGCCAATATATTTGGAAACTTTGGTAAAATTTAATCATTTTCACACTAATCACCCTCAATAATTTAAATTGTTACTGATTTCTTGCAAATGAGGGCATTGCAAGATCTTAAGTGTGGGAAGGGGTTAAATTCTTTCGGATTTTAAAATTTTTATCTTAAACACTTGGTTACCATTAAAAATACTAGTAAAGCAGTAGTTGTATTAGAATCTAGTGCTCTCTGATAATAAAGAACAGCCCTAGTCTTATATACTGACTACCCAATTCTAGTAAAATTTTTCAAAATTTTCAATTAAATGAATTCAAATCATGTTTATACATATTTATGAACGATAAAACTAGGTTTTAACACCGAAATTATTGTTACCTCGGAAAGGACATAAATTAAGAAACAAACTAAAATGTCAAAATTCATTTAAAATGGAATAGAGGACGATAAAAAGAAAAATAAAAAGCCAAGTGTGGGAAAATTTACCAAGTTATTTTAAACATATGTCACATATATCTGTAACAAATAACTGAAAATACTTTTGCTTTGGACTAAACTAAACTGTTTTACCCGATGAAAGAAAAGAAGAGATGGATCTACACGATGAATCAATTCCATCATTAAAAGGAAGTAAAGTCTTCCGAAAAAGACACGCGCTTCTTGATTTAGGTCATGAAGTTGTCGTCCAGACCAGCTGTAGGTTGACGAAAAATCTAGAAAAGTCATCACTAAAATCAGCAGGAAATCCACGGACCTCAGCATTAAACAGGGTCGCCAAGTGGTCAGATTTATCCTAACCATGAGAAGGATTTATCTCGTACAATGGGGGGCACCATGCAAATTAGCTGGATAAGACTAATGAATCAGATCCCCAGAAAGGATAATCTCCTTAAAGATTAAAAATCAGCTTTTAAGACTGATATTACTCAATCCTAGAGATTGACCTTAAAGATTGAGAATTACAAACTCATGGAATTCAATGATATCTAAACTCGAGCTTGAACGAGAAAATATTTTGATCAAAATTATAAACCGATTTGTTTTCTGAAAACCCATTTTCAATGCGTTCATTACCATTGAACGTAAAATCCTAGGAATTCACCTGGAATTCATTAGGTCACCTGAACTAAATCGGGTGTCAACCGTAAGAACGGTGGTTACATAGCATGGTCAAAGTCAGGACCTTGTGCCAGACCGAAAAATTATAAGGGTGAGCTTTACTATTGCTCCTACCAAGGATAGTAATTGCGTCCGACACGTTATAGACCATAATTAAAAGCATGTCAGGGGACATTGCCTTAACAGTTGCTTGTTCAACGCTTTCCTTTCAACCGGACGGTAGTTTACCGAAAGGTAATATACGGGACAAGTAAACTGGACGTGTTGCTTTTCAAATACAAGGTTAGCAAGTGGGTGACACAAAACCATAAGTTTTGAGCTAAAATTTTCAAATCTAAAACCCACCAAACCCACAAAAATATTTTGCAAACACCGGTAAAGGGTTATTCCGGAAAACTTATCTAGGGTAAAAACTAGATTTAATTTTCAAAAGATCAAATGTTTTCATAAAGATCCAATTTTCTTAATGGATCTAAATTTTTATAGTCATGTGGGACTGTAAACCATATCGTTACTACCATTGTTTATACCGCCGTATAGAAATCACTGATGTACAAAGTGTGAAGAATAAAGAAGTGATTCTAGTATTTCAAGACGATATTGCTTGAGGACAAGCAACGCTCAAGTGTGGGAATATTTGATAATGCTAAAAACGAACATATATTTCATAGCATTATTCCTCAAGAAAGACAAGCTTTTAGTTGCAATTGTTCTATTTACAAGTGATATTCGTTTAAATAATAAAAGGTGAAGACAAAAGACAGATTCGACGAATTGAAGACGCAAACGACCAAAAAGCTCAAAAGTACAAAAGACAATCAAAAAGGTTCCAATTATTGATAAGAAACGTCTCGAAATTACAAGAGTACAAGATTCAAAACGCAAAGTACAAGATATTAAATTGTACGCAAGGACGTTCAAAAATCCGGAACCGGGACCAGAGTCAACTCTTAACGCTCGACGCAACGGACTAAAAATTACAAGTTAACTATGTATATAAATATAATATAATATATAATTAATTATATTAATTATATATATATTATATATATATTATAAAACCGTCGGCAGAGAAAGACTCCAAGGGTGTGAGCTGTAAATTCATTCTCCGCGACTCGCGGAGTTTGAAGAGGATTTCACCGCGAGTCGCGGAGCCTCAAAAATCAAAAATCCCTATAAAGCCAACC
This sequence comes from Rutidosis leptorrhynchoides, assembly GCF_046630445.1. Lineage (NCBI taxonomy): Eukaryota > Viridiplantae > Streptophyta > Magnoliopsida > Asterales > Asteraceae > Rutidosis > Rutidosis leptorrhynchoides. The sequence continues at coordinate 392,109,316 of NC_092333.1, read as the reverse complement.
GAATTCTGATCAAAATTCATAATCTATTTTCTCTCTTCTCTCATATATACGTAAAATATATATATATAATTTATATTTTAATTTTAATTTTAATTATAATTCTAATAATAAGGGTATGTTAGCGAATGTTGTAAGGGTGTAAGTCGAAATTCTGTCCGTGTAACGCTACGCTATTTTTAATCATTGTAAGTTATGTTCAACCTTTTTATATTAATGTCTCATAGCTAAGTTATTATTATGCTTATTTAAAACGAAGTAATCATGATGTTGGGCTAATTACTAAAATTGGGTAATTGGGCTTTGTACCATAATTGGGGTTTGGACAAAAGAACGACACTTGTGGAAATTAGACTATGGGCTATTAATGGGCTTTATATTTGTTTAACTAAATGATAGTTTGTTAATGTTAATATAAAGATTTACAATTGGGCGTCCCTATAAATTACCATATACACTCGATCGGACACGATGGGCGGGGTATTTATATGTACGAATAATCGTTCATTTAACCGGACACGGGAATGGATTAATAGCCACTAGAATAATTAAAACAGGGGTGAAATTACATTCAAGGGTAATTGGTGTAATTGTTAACAAAGTAGTAAAACCTTGGTTTACACGCAGTCGATAACCTGGTGTATTCATTAAACAAAGTATTAAAACCTTGTTACAATTCGAATCCCCAATTAGTTGGAATATTTAACTTCGGGTATAATAATAATTTGACGAGGACACTCGCACTTTATATTTATGACTGATGGACTGCTATGGACAAAAACTAGACGGACATATTAAATAATCCAGGACAAAGGACAATTAACCCATGGGCATAAAACTAAAATCAACACGTCAAACATCATGATTACGGAAGTTTAAATAAGCATAATTCTTTTATTTCATATTTAATTTCCTTTATTTTATATTTAATTGCACTTCTAATTATCGCACTTTTATTTATTGTTATTTAATCGCACTTTTAATTATCGTACTTTTTAATTATCGCAAGTTTATTTTATCGCACTTTTATTATTCGCAATTTCATTATCGTTATTTACTTTACGATTTAATTTAAGTCTTGTATTTATTTTATATTTTACATTAGGTTTTAACTGCGACTAAAGTTTTAAAATCGACAAACCGGTCATTAAACGGTAAACCCCCCCCCCCTTTATAATAATAATATTACTTATATATATGTTTGTATTTTTATATAGCGTTGAGCTTTGTTTAAAGATTTCCCTGTGGAACGAACCGGACTTACTAAAAACTACACTACTGTACGATTAGGTACACTGCCTATAAGTGTTGTAGCAAGGTTTAAGTATATCCATTCTATAAATAAATAAATATCTTGTGTAAAATTGTATCGTATTTAATAGTTTTTCCTAGTAAAATATAAACTATTTTATATACACCTCGCATAACATCAATCACCAATTATGGGTTTCATGTTCACCATTTACCCAAATCCTAACCCTTATATAAATTAAAGTAAGGAGATCAAAGTTAGGACATACCACTACAACCAAAACGTAGCTAGTGGATAGATGAAAAACTTTAATACACGCGCTTTGGCCCGAAATCAACTTCTTCCTCCTTGATTTGAGCTTTCTCTCTCTTAAATAGTTTCTCACCCTAAAATTGAATGGGAGAGATGATAAGGTTGGTGGATGTGAACTAAATGCTCCAACCAGCCTTTTAGTGGCTTTAAATCCGGCCTCAACTGAAAAGTGCAAAATGCCCCACGTTCAATTTAAATTAAAAAGAGAAATCTGTCCACATCATTAGTGCGTGGCGTGCACACTTACTCTTGCGCGGCGCGTAGAAGGGCCTGGGCAGCCTCTGACCACAGTTTAATTATATACAGCTCCCCACACTATATGCACCCTATTTACACTTCTGTACAATAATTGTTCGGGTCTTACAATTTAAAACATACATATTTCAAATTAAAGACAACTACGCTGTGTTTGACCAATGTTGCTTTTAATTTGAAATATTTATGTTTGAAATGCTTATGTTTGATATACATTGAAAAGTAATCGTTAGTCAACATCCGTCTCAACCCCGGCTCGGCCGTTTTTTTTTTTCTTTCTTGACCGTTTATTACCTTTGTCAACCATTTTTTACCGTTGTTGACCGTTGTTTAATCGTTGATCGTTTTTACCCTTTTTTGATATGTTGTGATGGTACGCTAATAAATCCATTGCGACGGCCGTCTCAGCCGTTTTTCACAACATTGCATATAAGGAATGGATTAATATATGTAAGTAATTAGAGGGGTGAGTGAATAGTTACTTAGTTTTTTTTGAAACATCTGTTTATGAATCAAACCTACACCTCCATAACTAGGCGCTAGGAAGGCGAGGATAAACAGAAACAACTTACAAAGGCTTCATGATCCAAGAATCCCATTAAAAATTATATGAGCTTCTACTACAAATCCAATTAAAAGACATCAATCTAACCGAATCAAACAACATTTCTTTCTTCATCTACCTGTTAGCGTAGAGCAAGTCATTCCCAAATCTCCAAACATGCCATAACACGGATGCGATTATGACATAAATAATATCCTTCAACATTGAAGCCAATTGAAGACCGTCAATCCAATTTTTGTATGTCGACCATGAGTCAAAAACAGGACCATGAAGATCTAACCAAACTTTTATTTTGACCCACAATGTGGAAGCCACTGAACACGGGAACATCACATGATTTGTATATTCAACCCAATGATCGCATAAGATGCAACTGATCCTCTCGATTTATAACCCTCTTCTCGATAAATTAAGCCTAGACGGTAATCTATCTGGAGCTAGCTGCCAAATGAAGATGTTCACCTTTCGAGGAATCAGTTACGACCAATACATAACAACCGCAGATATAGGAAGTGATACTTCGTCAATGTACGAACGAGTAGCACTCACCTGAATCAGCAATCACTACCAATACTCTATTCCCAAGCATCTTGTGTGTTTGATAACACCAAGTTGCCTACATGTAAAATTAAGTCGCTCGATAAGGCTTGGTTACGAGAATCTATATCGCGCACCCAGGTCCATTCTCAAGCTCCATTACACAAAATATCCGCAATATTATAATCTTTATTTGCAATGAGATGATAAAGGTAGCTAATCTTCGATTTTAAATCCCCGTATCCTTCCTTATTGTTTGACCAAAACATAACAATACGACCGTTACCAATCTTCCTCCCCAAAATATTCAAAGGAATAAAATTAACATGCTTCGCTTTAAAATAAGCTTGGGTGATTGTTGCCCAAGTAGTGTTACCGTAAATGGGTTGAAGCCCATTCAGACTCCCATCCTTCTCATAAATGGCTCGTATAACACCTACGCACATCTAATCTGCAATGGCATGAAAGCGCCAAATCCATTTACACAACAACACATAATTTTCAGCTCTTAAAATACCGATATCCATTCCGCCATGCACACGTGAAGCTAAGGTTTGATCTCATCTTACCCAATGTAACTTTGACTCTTTACCAATGTAACCCCAGAAGAATCAAGTATGTAAACTTTCTAATTTGTCAATCACCGTTTCCAAGCATTTGTAAAGAGAAATTAAATAGACACCTAAGCTTCCAAGTACCCCTTTAATTAGAGTCAATCATAGACAAAAAGATATTAAATTTTGTTTCCAACTTGATAGTTTCTTCTAGAATCGATTAACAAGTTCGTCACAGTTTTCCTACTACCTCCCACGAGTAAACCCAAATACAATAAAAGGAAACACTTCCGTGATGCACCCTGAATGATGTGATAACACATTGATCTCCACCTCAGCAATTAATAGTTACTTAGTTTTTTTTCTACTCTTTTACTTAATTAGTTTGTGATTTTTTGCTTGAACTTTAGCGTGTTCATGAAAGAATACGAAAAATGCTTGGTAAAAATTGAACAAACAAGATTTATAGTGGTTGGTGAAGATATTATCGAATCTTTCTTAATCCATGCCTCAGTCCCCTGATTGATTGTTTCTAAGTATTCTCGAAAGCTGGTGGAGTGTCGTTCTCACAAAGATATACAATCACTAAGATCAAAACACTCATCATTAAGATCTCAATGCGGATTACTAAGATCTCAAGAATAGCTAAGATCACTTTGTGTCACTAAGAAATAACTTCACTAAGAGTAGTACTCACTAAGAGATGATTAGGTGTTATCACAAAGAACACCTCCCGTTTTCAAATTCCTATTGTGAAAGCGAGGCTTCAAGATGGTTACAGAAATATGTTCTTTTTGATGAGGACTACTAGACTTGATATCTTTACTTTTCTTGTGAAGATAAATCCATTTCTCCATCTCCCCCTCTATCTCTTTATACTTTTACTACCTATTTATGATAGTAATTTACAATTTATAATAAATATCAAATGAGAGAGTTACAACAATTCTAACCAGTTATAATATCTCGTTCTTATATTACTTCAAGGATGTTTGCTTGAGCGCTTGAAGGCTTGTGTATCTTGGAATTTGTTAGTGAATGATAACGCAAGAGGTTGGTCATCAAATTTGGCTGAATGTGTTATTTAATATAGACGTGTGGAACTCAAATGACTTTGCTGACGTGCATCCATAGTTTAGTTTATTCGATGATTATAGTTATCTTGGACTCCACAATGTGCCCGTTTACTTAATTTAGTGTTGTGAGCTTCGACGACTTTGCATGATGGAATATTGATATCGGCCAAAATTCACGTTTTTACCCCCGATATTAAGCCCTAAATCAATAAAGTTCCAAACTTTGTCACCAAAATAATCGCTTTGTCAGTTAATTTTGTAGATTAAGTAATTACAAAGGCGATGCAAAAAGAATCAAGTAAATTGGAGCTAAAACGAATATTCTAGAGCAAAAACGGTGAAAGAGAAGTTACGACCCCGGAAACCAAGTTACGATCCCGGGAACGAGCAAAACGATCCAAGCAAAACAGCAAAACCATGGCAGCACCGGCTTGCCAAACGGCCTGCCAGCCGGCTTGCCACATCAAAAACGTCTTGCATTAGCACCGGCCATCAAAAACGGCTTGCCTCTAGCACCGGCCACACAAAACGGCTTGCCAGCTGGCCCCGGCCAAGTTTGTGCCTATTTAAAGGGCCACTTGCATTCATTTTTACACACACTCAATTTGTACTTCAATTTATATTTTAAATATTTTAGTTACTTTTTAGTAGTAGCTAGCTTAGCTTTTATTATCCGGAGGATATCCCGGCGAGTCACTGCGATCTCGGGTAGATTTCTTCGGCCTTTTCAGGTTTTTATCCGAAACGCTTGTCTTATTAATTAAACATGTATTGTTATCATTTATGTTTAAAGATGCGTTCCGATATTGCCATGTTAGCTTAATTAATCTGTATGTTTCCATGATAGAAGTTTGGGTTAGCGTAGTTATGTTCAATTAGTACGATTATTGTTGTTATACTGAATTTGTGACCCCGATAGATTTGTATGCTAGCATCTTAAGGATTGACCAACCTAGGCTGTGATCAGGACTTATCCACCTATATGAACTTAGCTAGTTCATAGGATTAAGACCCATGTTATACAGTACTTGAAGATTCTATGAACTCGGTATGGCCAGAGTTCCCGAGAGGCATCTAATGCGCTTTTAGGACACGGATTCTAGGAATTGAGACATGAATGACCTAGTATGCCTATTGATTGTTCCAAAGAGACTTCTTGGGAGCTATTAAGATCTAGTTAATGCCTTATTTGTGTGACCCAAACCTATTGCATGTTCTTGTTTGATTGTTGCCGTAGGATTAAGTCATATCAACTGCTTCATGTATCTAATAGGTTTCTATCTGCATTACTTTCACTATATCAACTGTAATGCTATAAAATGTTGAGATTAGTATGATCTCATTAATATGATGAAATGGTTGTTAGTTTATATTAATGTTTTGTCAACTTGACTTGACGGACTCCTTCCATTTGTGATAAGTGTTTACTCAACACGGCACGATGTTATTTAGTTACCTAAACTGATAAGGAGGGTTAGGATTAGAACTCAACTTACTAATAAACCTAGTGCTTTACTAAGGATAACCTCCAAGGTATAGTTACCTTTCAACTATACAACCAATTGACATACTTTTCACTGCTCAATGAGAACTCCGAGAGTCTAAAGATAAGTAGGTCTGTGTAATTGTTTCATCCAACCAGATCTACACTAGTCTAATCATAGCTTTAACATAAACATAATTACCTTTCCCTAACTCAAAATGATATCTTGGTCAACATTTTCCGGATCTGCATACTCCGGATATCCCTCCATCACCTTTGCGTTTTCGTAATTATCATTATTAGCTTAAAACCAACTATTATCTTTTATCTAGGTAATTTACCCAAAGACAATTATACACTTGATCTTCAATTCCTTAACCATTCAAAAACACGACCCTATGTTAACTTACACCTTCTACCTTAGAAAGTTAAAAGTTAATTTATGCCCCGCAAAATATATAAGAATAAACCATTGTCTCTCTTTCGATAACTAATCCCGACGTTTGCGATCTAACGACACCACATAAATAAAACCGTTCGTTTTGGTCATATCATAAGGAAGATATCAAGTTTTTGGCGCCGCTGCTGGAGTTCGAATATTTAGTTTGAGAAAGATTTTAAACAGACAAAAGTATTATTTGGTGGTGTCTAGGAAAGACAATTACACACAGAATTGGTTGTTGGATTTTCCGAACAGTCTCCAATGATATTGGAACTAAAAGGATCATGCCTCTCCGTAGTTGATCTGGCTACTTAGGTACGAAGTAATCTGTAAGAAACCCTTTCAATTGGAATATCTGATAAGGTTAGTGACCGAATTTCAAGAATAATTATTTTAATTAAATTATCGATCCTTTTAGTTAATTATTATTTTCTGAAAGTTACTTTTCTAGTCTTTTAAACAGAAAATCTAAAAAAATGGAATAACAAATCACCCTTGCTTCTGTGCAAAAGCCATGCTTAGAAGAAAGAGGAGGACCAATCACCTTAGGAACTAAAGGAATCCCTGAAATCAGTTCACATATGATCAAATTGGTCAGTATGATCTGTATATTTCAAGGACTTCCAACTGACGATCCAAACTTTCACCTAAATAAATTTATCAGTCTGGTTGACTCTTTTAAGAAAGAAGAAAACGAGAAAAACATTTTGAAACTTCACCTTTTCTAATATTCTTTGTCTACACGCGCTTTAACATGGTTTGATGAGAGGAATTAGGCACAAAGTTTTTGAACAAATTTTATCCACCTTTCCTACAAACCTATTTAAGAAATGACATCACAAACTTTTCACAAAAAGAAAACGAGTCATTGTGTTTAGCATGGAATAGAGTAAAGATGATGCTTAAAAGATGTCCAAGTCATTCGTTAAGTCGGGCGGACATAATCTGCACACTTTACAATGGTTTGACCAAGGATGATAAGTCTCTCCTAGACATGGCCTCGTGATAATGCTAAAAACGAACATATATTTCATAGCATTATTCCTCAAGAAAGACAAGCTTTTAGTTGCAATTGTTCTATTTACAAGTGATATTCGTTTAAATAATAAAAGGTGAAGACAAAAGACAGATTCGACGAATTGAAGACGCAAACGACCAAAAAGCTCAAAAGTACAAAAGACAATCAAAAAGGTTCCAATTATTGATAAGAAACGTCTCGAAATCACAAGAGTACAAGATTCAAAACGCAAAGTACAAGATATTAAATTGTACGCGAGGACGTTCGAAAATCCGGAACCGGGACCAGAGTCAACTCTTAACGCTCGACGCAACGGACTAAAAATTACAAGTTAACTATGTATATAAATATAATATAATATATAATTAATTATATTAATTATATATATATTATATATATATATTAAAAACCGTCGGCAGCAAGAAACTCCAAGGGTGTGAGCTGTAAATATATCTCCGCGACTCGCGGAGTTTTAAGGGCATTTTGCCGCGAGTCGCGGAGCCCCAATTTTCAACTCTGGCTATAAAGCCAACCGATTTCTGATCAAATATCATCATCTTTTTTCTTCTCATTCATACGAGTAATATATATATATAATTTATATTTTAATTTTAATTTTAATTTTAATTCTAATAATAAGGGTATGTTAGCGAATGTTGTAAGGGTGTAAGTCGAAATTCTGTCCGTGTAACGCTACGCTATTTTTAATCATTGTAAGTTATGTTCAACCTTTTTATATTAATGTCTCGTAGCTAAGTTATTATTATGCTTATTTAAAACGAAGTAATCATGATGTTGGGCTAATTACTAAAATTGGGTAATTGGGCTTTGTACCATAATTGGGGTTTGGATAAAAGAACGACACTTGTGGAAACTAGACTATGGGCTATTAATGGGCTTTATATTTGTTTAACTAAATGAAAGTTTGTTTAACCGGACACGGGAATGGATTAATAGCCACTAGAATAATTAAAACAGGGGTGAAATTACATTCAAGGGTAATTGGTGTAATTGTTAACAAAATAGTAAAACCTTGGTTTACACGCAGTCGATAACCTGGTGTATTCATTAAACAAAGTATTAAAACCTTGTTACAATTCGAATCCCCAATTAGTTGGAATATTTATCTTCGGGTATAATAATAATTTGACAAGGACACTTGCAATTTATATTTATGACTGATGGACTGTTATGGACAAAAACCAGACGGACATATTAAATAATCCAGGACAAAGGACAATTAACCCATGGGCATAAAACTAAAATCAACACGTCAAACATCATGATTACGGAAGTTTAAATAAGCATAATTCTTTTATATCATATTTAATTTCCTTTATTTTATATTTAATTGCACTTCTAATTATCGCACTTTTATTTATTTTATTTTATCGCACTTTTAATTATCGTACTTTTTAATTATCGCAAGTTTATTTTATCGCACTTTTATTATTCGCAATTTCATTATCGTTATTTACTTTACGCTTTAATTTAAGTCTTGTATTTATTTTATATTTTACATTAGGTTTTAACTGCGACTAAAGTCTTAAAATCGACAAACCGGTCATTAAACGGTAAAAACCCCCCTTTATAATAATAATATTACTTATATATATATTTGTATTTTTATAAAAGTAAACTAATATAGTGTTGAGCTTTGTTTAAAGATTTCCCTGTGGAACGAACCGGACTTACTAAAAACTACACTACTGTACGATTAGGTACACTGCCTATAAGTGTTGTAGCAAGGTTTAAGTATATCCATTCTATAAATAAATAAATATCTTGTGTAAAATTGTATCGTATTTAATAGTGTTTTCCTAGTAAAATAATAACTATTTTATATACACCTCGCTTCACATCAAGTTATTTTTGGCGCCGCTGCCGGGGAACTATCTTAAAAGCCGGAAGCGCAACGCTAATATAAAAAAAAAAAAAGATTTTTTTTAGTTTACTTTTATTAAAATTCGCTTTTGTAAAAATACGTTTTAATTATTCAAAAATAAAAAAAAAGAAAAAACAAAAATATAAGTATTTTTAGGATTTTGTTAAATATTTAAGTTTTATAAGTTTCTTTATTTTTATTTTAGTTTATAAAAATATAAGTTTTAATTTTAATATCTTTTATTTAATTAAAAAACAGAAAACAGAAAATAATAAAAAAAAAAAAAAATAAAGAAAAACGCGTAAAAAGATAAATCTGTCAACAGAATTTCTGAACCCCGCGACTCGCGGGGTTTTCTTCTTTAATTGCCGCGACTCGCGGAGGGCTTCTGACACACGGACAAAACCCTAATCAAGCATTGATTACGGGTTATTTTTAATTATTATTAATTATTAAACCTAATTATAATTATTATTATTATTATTTTTAGTTTTAGTTTTATTTTTACTTTTTATTTATGTATTTAGTTTTAATTAGTTTTATTAAATTGTAAAAGTTGTAGTTTTATTAAATAAATAATATAAAAATAATATTTTTTGTACTTTTTACAACTTTTTATATATTTTTATATTTTGTCCCTTTTTAATCGTTGTAACGTAATATTTGTATTTTTTAGCTCATATTTAATTTTAAACTTAGTTTTTGCTATAGTTATTTTTACTCCTAGATTTCTAGGCTTTGCCGTAGAATTCCTTAAGTGCTTTTTCTTTAGACTAAGATTTAGGTGCTTTAGAATTTTGCGACGTCTTTTTAAGTTTTAGTTTCTTTTTAAGTTATTTCCATTTGGGATTTAGTTTTTCCTGTAAGCTTTAATATTTTTAGAGACCTTTTACTATGTACCAATTATCATTCCAATTAGTAATTTCAATTTGCGATTATAATTTTAAGTTAGTTGTAGTAATAAGGTTAAATTAGTTAAGTATTTTTAAGTTTTGATAAGTTTCTTTTATTTTTCCGTCACCTTTTATTTTTCAACCATTTTTTCTTTTTCGACCTTTTTCGACGAACTCTTTTTCTCTCTTATTTCTCGCCATTCTAGTTTTTAGGACTTAGAATTTTTTCTACTTCTTATCTAAATTTCTTAAAATTACGAAAATTTATTTTAAGTGGTTAAATTAATAGACATCAAAATTTTCTGGTTCGTAGTAATAGTTGGATTTGTACGTGGACCGGGTTATTGGAGCCAAACAGTCCTCAATTATATTGAGACCAAACGAATCCTGCCCCTCTGCTGCATCTTTTGGCTATTCGAAACGTGGGCAAAATCAGAAAAGTCTATTGATTGGATAACTTATTATAATTTTTCTTTCTTTTTAAAAACTAATAGGATATTCTGTGAATGCACCGAGCAAGACGTTCATCACCTTTTGTACGTTCACCACCTGTAACTAGATCAAGACATTTAGCAAATATAACCGCCGTTGATTTTTCTTTAGAATCGTCACCCAGTCGACCAAGTACTTCAGTTCAAATTTCCGATAATCCATTTTTTGAACCCAACCTCACAATTGAGAATCCAGAGAATATTCAGGAACGGTTCGTAGATCCTGAACCATTAAACTTTCCTCCGGAACCACCAATCATTCAAACAGAGATTGTTGAGGAACGAACCATTAAATCTGAAGCATCTAGTGATACCGATTCAACAAATTCAATTATGGAGAATCTGGAACCTTTAAGTATGGAAGACCGAATGAGAGCTAAACGCACTGGCCAAGGTCACGCAATTACTCATCCAGACATTAATGCGCCAGATTATGAAATCAAAGGACAAATTTTACACATGGTGACTAATCAATGCCAATTTAGTGGTGCGCCGAAGGAAGATCCAAATGAACATCTACGTACCTTTAATAGGATCTGCACACTATTTAAAATACGAGAAGTGGAGGATGAACAGATATATCTCATGTTATTTCCCTGGACTTTAAAGGGAGAAGCCAAAGATTGGTTGGAATCGTTACCTGAAGGGGCGATCGATACATGGGATGTTTTAATTGACAAATTTCTTAAACAATTCTTTCCTGCATCTAAAGCCGTAAGACTTCAAGCAGAAATTGTTACGTTCACACAGAAGCCAAATGAAACTCTATATGAGGCGTGGACAAGATATGGAAAGTTGTTAAGAGGATGTCCGCAACATGGTTTAGACACCTGCCAAATAGTACAAATATTCTACCAAGGATGCGACATCACTACAAGAAAAAACATAGATATAGCAGCTGGTGGTTCTATTATGAAGAAAACCGAAACTGATGCTTACAAAATTATTGATAACACTGCTTCCCACTCACATGAGTGGCACCAAGAAAAAGATATCATTAGATCATCTAAAGCAGCTAGAGCCGATTCTAGCCATGACTTAGATTCCATTTCAGCAAAAATAGATGCTTTCGAGAGACGAATGGAAAAGATGACTAAGGATATTCACTCTATACGAATTAGTTGTGAGCAGTGTGGAGGACCACATTTGACAAAAGATTGTCTCAGTATTGAATTAACAATGGAACAAAGAGAGAATATTTCATACATAAACCAAAGGCCTGGAAATAATTATCAGAATAATTATCAACCGCCAAGACCGATTTACAATCAAAATCAGAACTATAACCGAAATATTCCATACAACAACCAACAAGGTCCTAGCAATCAACAAGTATCCAATAATACTTACAATCAGCAAAGACCGAATTTTCAAAACAAACCACCACAACAAACCGATGATAAAAAGCCGAATTTAGAAGATATGATGACGAAGCTAGTTGAAACTCAAACGCAGTTTTTCACATCTCAAAAACAAACCAATGAACAAAATGCTCAAGCATTTAGAAATCAACAAGCTTCTATTCAAAATCTGGAACAAGAAGTAAGTAACCTAGCAAGGTTGATAGGTGAAAGAAAACCGGGAAGTCTACCAAGCGATACAAATGCTAACCCCCGGAATGAAACAGCTAAAGCTATTACCACAAGAAGTGGTACAACACTTAAACCACCTGAAATACCTGTAACTTCTGATGAAACTATTCCTACTCCACAAGAACCACAACCTGATCAAGATAAGGAAAAAGAACCGGTAGTTGAAAAGGTTAATGAAGATAACACAGTTAAGGATAAACCTTATGTTAAACCATACCAACCACCACTTCCTTACCCGAGTAAAATGAAGAAAGAAAAACTTGAAGCCGAGCAATCTAAATTCTTGGATATGTTTAAACAGATAAATGTAAATCTTCCTTTCATTGATGTGATTTCAGGAATGCCTAGATATGCTAAATTCTTGAAAGATCTAATCTCAAATAGAAAGAAAATGGAAGAACTCTCGGCTGTTACTATGAATGCTAATTGTTCAGCAGTGCTGTTGAATAAGATACCAGAAAAACTATCTGATCCAGGAAGTTTCACAATTCCATGTTTTCTGGGTAGTCTTAGTTCAATAGAAGCATTGGCAGACTTAGGTGCTAGTATAAATCTAATGCCGTATTCACTATACGCTAAACTAGACCTTGGAGAATTGAAACCAACCAGAATAAGCATACAACTAGCCGATAGATCAATAAAATATCCTAGAGGGATAATGGAGAACATGCTAGTTAAAGTTGGTACTTTAGTATTTCCAGTAGACTTTGTTGTTCTGGACATGGAAGAAGATTCTCAAGTTCCTCTCATATTAGGAAGACCATTCTTAAACACGGCTAAAGCAATGATAGACGTGTTCGGTAAGAAACTGACCCTAAGTATAGAGGATGAGAGTGTTACCTTTTCAGTTGATAGAGCAATGCAACAACCACAATCTGCAGATGATACATGTTATTATATTCAAACTATAGATGCACATGCAGAATTGTTAGAAGAATTTCCAGAATTACAAGGAACGGGAGAATGTTCTTTAGGAGAAGGTAATGAACCAATTGATGAAGCTGAAATGTTAGCTACACTTATAGCTAATGGATATGAACCAACAACAGAAGAAATTCAAATGCTAAAAGAAGAAGACAGATATCGATATAAATCATCGATAGAAGAACCTCCGAAATTAGAGTTAAAGCCACTTCCAAACCATTTGGAATACGCTTATTTACATGGTGAATCTGAATTACCTGTAATAATATCGTCTTCTCTTACTGAAAATGAGAAATCACAACTCATTTCTGTGTTGAAAGCTCATAAACCAGCCATTGCATGGAAGATTCATGATATTAAAGGAATAAGTCCTTCGTATTGCACACATAAAATCCTTATGGAAGAAGGTCATAAAACGTATGTGCAACGTCAACGAAGACTAAATCCTAATATGCAAGATGTAGTTAAAAAAGAGATTATTAAACTGCTAGATGCAGGTTTGATATATCCAATCTCTGATAGTCCATGGGTAAGCCCAGTTCAATGCGTGCCTAAGAAGGGTGGCATGACTGTCATTACAAATGAGAAAAATGAGCTTATTCCTACTAGGACTGTAACAGGATGGCGTGTATGTATTGATTATAGAAAATTAAATGACGCCACCAGAAAAGATCACTTTCCCTTACCTTTCATAGATCAAATGTTGGAAAGATTAGCCGGAAATAGTTACTATTGTTTTCTAGATGGATTTTCCGGATATTTTCAAATTCCAATAGCACCCGAGGATCAAGAGAAAACCACATTCACGTGCCCTTATGGTACTTTTGCTTACAAACGCATGCCATTTGGACTTTGTAACGCCCCTGCAACCTTTCAAAGGTGTATGATGGCGATTTTTCACGACATGATAGAAGAATGCATGGAAGTATTCATGGATGACTTTTCAGTCTTCGGTGATACATTTAAATCATGTCTAGTTAATCTGGAACGAATGCTAATTAGATGCGAAAAATCAAATCTAGTACTTAATTGGGAGAAATGCCATTTCATGGTTAAAGAAGGCATCGTTCTTGGACATAAAATTTCAAAAGAAGGAATTGAAGTGGATAGAGCTAAAGTAGATGTAATTGCTAAACTTCCACATCCCACCAATGTTAGAGGAATTAGGAGTTTTCTAGGGCATGCCGGTTTTTACCGACGTTTCATAAAAGATTTTTCTAAAATTGCCACTCCTATGAATAAACTCCTAGAAAAGGATGCGCCATTCATCTTTTCAGATGAGTGTATCAAATCTTTTAATATTCTTAAAGAAAAACTCACTAATGCACCAATCATGATAACACCAAATTGGAATCTATCATTTGAACTAATGTGCGATGCAAGTGATTTTGCAATGGGAGCCGTTTTAGGACAAAGGATTGAAAAACGATTTCAACCTATATATTATGCTAGTAAGACGTTACAAGGAGCACAAACGAACTATACAACTACTGAAAAAGAACTCCTTGCTATTGTCTTTGCTTTTGACAAATTTCGATCATATCTAGTTCTAGCAAAAACGGTGGTCTATACCGACCATTCTGCTCTTAGATACCTATTTTCAAAACAAGATGCTAAACCAAGATTAATCCGTTGGATCTTACTCTTACAAGAGTTTGATATTGAAATCCGAGATAAAAGAGGAGCAGAAAATCTCGCCGCTGATCATCTTTCTCGTCTTGAAAATCCCGAATTAGAAGTTCTAAATAAATCAGCCATACAAGACAACTTTCCTGATGAATATCTATTGAAGATAGATTATAAAGAAATCCCATGGTTTGCAGACTATGCAAACTACTTAGTTTGTGGATTCCTTGAAAAAGGATTATCGTACCAAAGACGAAAGAAATTCTTCAGTGATATAAAACACTATTTCTGGGAAGATCCACATCTGTTTAAAAGTTGTCCCGATGGAATAATACGCCGATGTGTATTTGGAGATGAAGCTAGTAAAATTTTAAACCATTGTCACACAGGACCAACAGGAGGGCATTATGGGCCTCAACTAACAGCAAGAAAAGTTTATGAAGCTGGATTCTATTGGCCTACAATTTACAAAGACGCACACTTTCTTTGCAAATCCTGTGATGCATGTCAAAGGGCCGGAAAAATAAGTCAACGTGATGAAATGCCACAAAATGTCATCCAAGTATGTGAAGTATTTGACATTTGGGGTATTGACTTTATGGGTCCATTTCCAAAATCTCATAATAATCTATATATACTCGTAGCCATTGATTATGTATCTAAATGGGCGGAAGCACAAGCTCTCCCAACTAACGATGCACGAGTTGTAGTCAACTTTTTAAAACGTCTTTTTGCAAGGTTTGGAACACCGAAAGCTTTAATAAGTGATCCGGGTACTCATTTCTGTAATAATCAACTTGAGAAAGTTCTTAAAAGATATGGAGTAACTCATAAAATCTCCACCGCATATCATCCACAAACAAGTGGACAAGTTGAAAATACCAACCGAGCTTTAAAACGTATTCTAGAGAAAACCGTAGGATCAAATCCGAAGGAATGGTCCATTAAATTGGAGGATGCACTCTGGGCTTTTAGAACAGCCTACAAAACTCCAATTGGAACCACACCTTTTAGACTTGTTTATGGAAAAGCATGTCATCTTCCAGTAGAAATTGAACACAAAGCATTTTGGGCTTTGAAAACATGTAATCTTGATTTACATGAAGCCGGACGTCTACGATTAAGTCAACTAAACGAATTAGAAGAATTAAGACATGAAGCATACGAAAATTCGTTAATCTATAAAGAAAGAACGAAGAAATGGCATGATAAAAGAATCAGAAGTTCAAAAGAATTTAAAGAAGGAGACAGAGTTCTTCTTTTCAATTCACGATTCAAGCTATTTCCTGGAAAATTGAAATCAAGATGGTCTGGACCATTCATAGTCAAAAGAGTTTTCCCATACGGAACGATAGAATTGATAAATTCAAATGGGATTGAATTTAAAGTTAATGGTCACAGAGTTAAACATTACATACATGGTCCGATGGAAGTCGACAACGAAGTTAATCACAATTTCGACACCATAGCTAACTAAGTGTGGGGAGAATCAAGTCTTTAAAGGATAATATGTATTTCTGTTAGAGTTAGATTGTCTGTTTTCGTGTAGTTCTCGAAAATGGAACACGTATGGTCTTTCCCTAGCAGACCCTAAAGAACTAGTCTTCTCCCCCCATTCTGAATTTTTATTTTTTTAGGTTTTTACGAAATGAAGACTGCCTGTGAACTAAACCATGGTCTAATGCTACACGCTTTGATCACTAAACGTAATAATGACATACTACCGAGCGAATTAGTATCAGTAATCAGAGAAAGAATGGACGGAGTTAGAAAAGGATCCAGATGCGAAGATAATAAGTTACAATTTGGTAAAGGAAAATCAAAATCCGCAGCGAAAAGAAGAGCACGACACCTAGAACGATGTCACAAATGCGGAAAATGGTCACATGGAGGTAAATGTTCAAATAATCAAACCTATTCAAATACCGAATTTGTTACTTTATGCAGAGACGGACCGTTCATATGTTTAGAAGAAAAGATAATGAATGCTCGAGGTTACGCCTATGCAGCCATGGAAAACCAATTAAACCGACTATCTTATGAATATAATAGATCATATAACTAAGAAATCTATTTCACAGGTATGTCTGTACAGTTTTTATTTTTATTTTTATTTTTAACCTTTTGATAATAAACGCTAATTTGTTCGCTAAAAAGTATTAAATTGGTATTAAATAAAATTAGGTTTGGCGACCGAAATTATTGATATCGTTCAAAAATTTATTACATCACTGCGAAATTTAACGTTTATTCTTAAGGTATAAATATCTTTAATCAATCAACCCAAAATATTTCAAAAATTCGTCATGAGTTAAATTAGGTCTTGGAACCGAAATTACTTTACCGAAAAGAGGGGCGCATATTTTTGATAATATTTGATTGATTAAAGTGGGATAAAAAGACAAAAAGATTTTTAATTTTATTATGTTTTTAATCTTAATATTTAAATCTTAAATTAATATTGTAAACTTTGTAAAAACAATATATTTAAAATTATAAATATTTGAAAAATTAATATAAGTTTGGTATGAATTTATAAATTTTTAAATTAAGTTTGGTGTGAATTTTTAAAATATTAATTTTTAATTTTATGCATTTTAAATTTTGAGTTTGGTGTGAATTTTTAATATTAATTTTGAATTTTATATTTATGTTGTGTGAATTTAAAAACAAAAATTTACTTTATCTCATTAAGTTAAAAATATGATTTTTAAAATTCGTCGTAAGTTGAAGACTAGGTCTTTGAATCGAAATTGCTTTACCCGAGGGAGGGACGAGAACTTTTATTATCATTATTTTTAATCTTATTGATTTAAAGTATGCCAAAAACATTAAAAAACCCAAAAATCTTAGCTTTTAAAACAATCGCTACAAAAAGACAAATTTTAAAATTTTGTCGAGGGACGGACTAGGACATCGATCCGAAACGACCTCGTCCTAAATAACAAGGGAAACAAAATTTTAAAATTAATTTCTTAATTGTTTTATAAGTTAAAGATTATAAAAAAAAAAAAAAAAAAAAAAAAAAAAGGGTAAACTCCGCGACTCGCGGAGTTTGCAGGGCAAAACCTCCGCGACTCGCGGAGGGTCCAAAACCCAGAAAAAAAAATAAAAGAGCTGCTCGATCAGTCACTCCCCCACACACAAACACACTGCATAAACACTCGAAACTGCACCCGAAAACCACCGAAAATCACCCCCAAAAATCTCAATTTTTAACAATTAATCACCAAATTTTTTGCTAAAATCATGTTGAGAAGGATGATATCTAAGAACTACTCAAGAAAAACGGTAAATTTCTACACCTAAACACCATTTAATTCGAATTTTAGTGTTCTTGAGCTATTTTTCCCCAATTTGATTTTGATGCTTTTTAGTGTAATTAGACTTAAATTGTTTATGTATTATGCTTGTATAACCTAGATTGATGCTGTTTAACATGATTAGAAGCCTTAAACTTCAAATTTTGAATAATCTAGGGTTTGTGTTCTTGAGCAATTTGGGGCTTTTTGATATAAACAGGTTATGGCCGATTTTTGTCATGAATTGTTGCTAAATTGAGTAGTGTAACATGTCTAGGTAGTTAAATGATCCAAACTTTGAGCCTAAACATGATTTTGAGAATTAAAGTGGACTTTTTCAAGTCCAAAATTCATGAACTTGATTTTTGAAAGATAATGCCATTTGAGACTTGTTTATTTGCTAGTAATGATTATTTTGACATGTTATTTGAATTGAATGCTTATGAACTTGGCGAAAATTTTCGTATATGCTTATTTGAAAAAGTGTATATTTGATAAAAATGTGAAAATAAGCTTAAGTTTGATATAAATTGATAATGTTATTGTAATTATTTTGATTGATGATTTTGCTGACACTAATGCATATTTGGATGCACAAAATTTGTGTTTGATGTGTTTTGCAGAATGAAAGGGGTGAATCTTCATCCCAAGCCCGCCATGCTCCTGCTGAGAACTTGGAACAACAAGAGGTAGATAACTACTACAAGCAGGATGTACCTCATCCAGTCATGACCTTTTCAGATATGCACTTGGAACAGTTGCATCCGAACCTGAGATTTGACAGACTTTGGATAGATTATCCAAAATATCAACGGGGTTTGCATACTCTTCATTCCAAGGTTGTTGAGGTACCAAGGGTCATAGAATGGGGACCCTTAGAAGCTGTAGAATTGGCTGGGCCAATTAGGGAATTACTGGTACATAGGTATGGTAATTCTTCTTTTAATGACTGGATATGTTTATTCACCATACGCAGACCTGTATATAAAGTATGGTGTGAAGAGTTGTTATGTAGTATAGAGTTGAATGATCGGGTAGCTAGTTTAATCGATCGTTCTTTTATTAGATTTTTGTTAGGCGGTTCGATGCGCCACATGTCTTTACTGGACATGGCTCAGGCTTTACGTATATATACGCCTGAGGAGTTAGCGTCTGCCGATTGTAGAGGATTGATACTAAACGGTAGAAAGATAGATGAGAATTTTGATACACACGGTGTGTGGAGTCAAATGACAAGCCATCACCGTTTCAAAGGGGGAAACTACTCTTATTTGGATATAGATAGAGCCGAATTAAGAGTAATACATAGGTTTTTAGCTAATTCGATTACACAAAGGGGTAAAAACAAAGAAAAGGTAAATGAACAAGATTTGTTTTACCATATGTGTATTCGAGACCCACACAGCGCTGTAAGTATACCATATTGTGTGGGTTATTATTTATCAGCTATGGTTCGGGGGATGCGTCCACATAGCATAATAGGAGGTGGTATTTTTATTACTTTGATTGGTGAATATCTCGGTGTGGATATAAGTCGGGGGGGATTATTAGTAGAAGAGCCGGAACCCCGCGACACTATAGGTTTAAATGTATACCATGGTGCGAAAGTTTTGAAGCGGCGAAATAACGCCGCAGTACGATACCATGGTAGACATCCACAGGTGGAGAGAAACCAGGAACAAGGTAATGTAGGAGGGGGGAATGAGATGCAAGAAATGCATAGGTTTATAGCTTCTCAGGAATACGAAAATGCTAGACAGAGAGCATTTGAAGATTGGCAAGTTCATCAGAACCAGATCATAGCGCATTGCCAACATATAGGTAGAAACTATATTCCTACACCGAAACCCGTATTCCCTCCTTGGTCGATAGAGATGCAGCCACCATATCCTACGTATGACCCTGCCGAAGCATTCTATAGCACTTATGGTTATGCGTGGAACCCCTATTGGTACCAATATCATCCTTAGTTTACTTATTTTTTATTTTATTTTGTAATTTGTAATTATTGATATGTTTAATACTTTTGTTAATATTGTAATCATTTTTATAATTATCTAACTTTTATTCTTAGATTTTAATAATTTTTGAATGTGGGGTAATAAACCAAACTTCAAAAATATGTATATATGTTTGCAGTTTATCTTATGTACACAACAGGGTAAAACAACGCATTTTCAAAGACTGGCATTAAGTTCAGCAAAAACAACTAATTTTGACGACAAGATGCAAAATATATGTGAAATAACAACAAGACGGAATGAACAAATGATGTGCACCATTTATCATTCAGCAAACAAACGCCAATATATTTGGAAACTTTGGTAAAAATTTAATCATTTTCACACAAATCACCCTCAATAATTTAAATTGTTACTGATTTCTTGCAAATGAGGGCATTGCAAGATCTCAAGTGTGGGAAGGGGTTAAATTCTTTCGGATTTTAAAATTTTTTTACTTTATACACTTGGTTACCATTAAAAATACTAGTAAAGCAGTAGTTGTATTAGAATCTAGTGCTCTCTGATAAAAAAGAACAGCCCTAGTCTTATATACTGACTACCCAATTCTAGTAAACTTTTTCAATTAAATGAATTCAAATCATGTTTATACATATTTATGAACGATAAAACTAGGTTTTAACACCGAAATTATTGTTACCTCGGAAAGGACATAAATTGAGAAACAAACTAAAATGTTAAAATTCATTTAAAATGGAATAGAGGACGATAAAAAGGAAAATAAAAGCCAAGTGTGGGAAAATTTACCAAATTATTTTAAACATATGTCACATATATCTGTAACAAATAACTGAAAATACTTTTGCTTTGGACTAAACTAAACTGTTTTACCCGATGAAAGAAAAGAAGAGATAGATCTACACGATGAATCAATTCCATCATTAAAAGGAAGTAAACTCTTCCGAAAAAGAAACGCGCTTCTTGATTTAGGTCATGAAGTTGTCGTCCAGACCAGCTGTAGGTTGACGAAAAATCTAGAAAAGTCATCACTAAAATCAGCAGGAAATCCACGGACCTCAGCATTAAACAGGGTCGCCAAGTGGTCAGATTTATCCTAACCATGAGAAGGATTTATCTCGTACAATGAGGAGGCACCGTGCAAATTAGCTGGATAAGACTAATGAATCAGATCCCCAGAAAGGATAATCTCCTTAAAGATTAAAAATCAGCTTTTAAGACTGATATTACTCAATCCTAGAGATTGACCTTAAAGATTGAGAATTACAAACTCATGGAATTCAATGATATCTAAACTCGAGCTTAAACGAGAAAATATTTTGATCAAAATTACAAACCGATTTGTTTTCTGAAAACCCTATTTTCAATACGTTCATTACGATTGAACGTAAAATCCTAGGAATTCACCTGGAATTCATTAGGTCACCTGAACTAAATCGGGTGTCAACCGTAAGAACGGTGGTTGCATAGCATGGTCAAAGACAGGACCTTGTGCCAGACCGACAAATTATAAGGGTGAGCTTTACTATTGCTCCTACCAAGGATAGTAATTGCGTCCGACACGTTATAGACCATAATCAAAAGCATGTCACGGGACATTGCCTTAAACAGTTGCTTGTTCAACGCTTTCCTTTACAACCGGACGGTAGTTTGCCGAAAGGTAATATACGGAACAAGTAAACTGGACGTGTTGCTTTCCAAATACAAGGTTAGCAAGTGGGTGACACAAAACCGCAAGTTTTGAGCTAAAATTTTCAAATCTGAAACCCACCAAACCCACAAAAAAATATTTTGCAAACACCGGTAAAGGGTTATCCCGGAAAACTTATCTAGGGTAAAAACTAGATTTAATTTTCAAAAGATCAAATGTTTTCATAAAGATCCAATTTCCTTAATGGATCTAAATTTTTATAGTCATGTGGGACTGTAAACCATATCGTTACTACCATTGTTTATACCGCCGTATAGAAATCACTGATGTACAAAGTGTGAAGAATAAAGAAGTGATTCTAGTATTTCAAGACGATATTGCTTGAGGACAAGCAACGCTCAAGTGTGGGAATATTTGATAATGCTAAAAACGAACATATATTTCATAGCATTATTCCTCAAGAAAGACAAGCTTTTAGTTGCAATTGTTCTATTTACAAGTGATATTCGTTTAAATAATAAAAGGTGAAGACAAAAGACAGATTCGACGAATTGAAGACGCAAACGACCAAAAAGCTCAAAAGTACAAAAGACAATCAAAAAGGTTCCAATTATTGATAAGAAACGTCTCGAAATCACAAGAGTACAAGATTCAAAACGCAAAGTACAAGATATTAAATTGTACGCGAGGACGTTCGAAAATCCGGAACCGGGACCAGAGTCAACTCTTAACGCTCGACGCAACGGACTAAAAATTACAAGTTAACTATGTATATAAATATAATATAATATATAATTAATTATATTAATTATATATATATTATATATATATATTAAAAACCGTCGGCAGCAAGAAACTCCAAGGGTATGAGCTGTAAATATATCTCCGCGACTCGCGGAGTTTTAAGGGCATTTTGCCGCGAGTCGCGGAGCCCCAATTTTCAACTCTGGCTATAAAGCCAACCGAATTCTGATCAAATATCATCATCTTTTTTCTTCTCATTCATACGAGTAATATATATATAATTTATATTTTAATTTTAATTTTAATTTTAATTCTAATAATAAGGGTATGTTAGCGAATGTTGTAAGGGTGTAAGTCGAAATTCTGTCCGTGTAACGCTAAACTATTTTTAATCATTGTAAGTTATGTTCAACCTTTTTATATTAATGTCTCGTAGCTAAGTTATTATTATGCTTATTTAAAACGAAGTAATCATGATGTTTGGCTAATTACTAAAATTGGGTAATTGGGCTTTGTACCATAATTGGGGTTTGGATAAAAGAACGACACTTGTGGAAACTAGACTATGGGCTATTAATGGGCTTTATATTTGTTTAACTAAATGAAAGTTTGTTAATGTTAATATAAAGATTTACAATTGGGCGTCCCTATAAATTACCATATACACTCGATCAGACACGATGGGCGGGGTATTTATATGTACGAATAATCGTTCATTTAACCGGACACGGGAATGGATTAATAGCCACTAGAATAATTAAAACAGGGGTGAAATTACATTCAAGGGTAATTGGTGTAATTGTTAACAAAATAGTAAAACCTTGGTTTACACGCAGTCGATAACCTGGTGTATTCATTAAACAAAGTATTAAAACCTTGTTACAATTCGAATCCCCAATTAGTTGGAATATTTATCTTCGGGTATAATAATAATTTGACAAGGACACTTGCAATTTATATTTATGACTGATGGACTGTTATGGACAAAAACCAGACGGACATATTAAATAATCCAGGACAAAGGACAATTAACCCATGGGCATAAAACTAAAATCAACACGTCAAACATCATGATTACGGAAGTTTAAATAAGCATAATTCTTTTATATCATATTTAATTTCCTTTATTTTATATTTAATTGCACTTCTAATTATCGCACTTTTATTTATTTTATTTTATCGCACTTTTAATTATCGTACTTTTTAATTATCGCAAGTTTATTTTATCGCACTTTTATTATTCGCAATTTCATTATCGTTATTTACTTTACGCTTTAATTTAAGTCTTGTATTTATTTTA
This sequence comes from Rutidosis leptorrhynchoides, assembly GCF_046630445.1. Taxonomy (NCBI): domain Eukaryota; kingdom Viridiplantae; phylum Streptophyta; class Magnoliopsida; order Asterales; family Asteraceae; genus Rutidosis; species Rutidosis leptorrhynchoides. Next base: position 392,085,438 of record NC_092333.1, on the reverse strand, counting down.
TATTTTACATTAGGTTTTAACTGCGACTAAAGTCTTAAAATCGACAAACCGGTCATTAAACGGTAAAAACCCCCCTTTATAATAATAATATTACTTATATATATATATTTGTATTTTTATAAAAGTAAACTAATATAGTGTTGAGCTTTGTTTAAAGATTTCCCTGTGGAACGAACCGGACTTACTAAAAACTACACTACTGTACGATTAGGTACACTGCCTATAAGTGTTGTAGCAAGGTTTAAGTATATCCATTCTATAAATAAATAAATATCTTGTGTAAAATTGTATCGTATTTAATAGTGTTTTCCTAGTAAAATAATAACTATTTTATATACACCTCGCTTCACATCACCTCGCAAGGCAATTTCATGTCACAAACGGCAGATGAAGAATGGAATCTCTTAGAAACGATAGCTGCACAACAGGAAGATTGGAGCAATGAAGCTGCTGAGAAGGATGACATCTTCACTCAAACGGGAAAAGTGCTGGAAACCAGGTTACAAGATCTCACCTTCACTCTTCAAAGTTTATCAATTCCTAAAAGTCTCTATGCTACTAGAACTAGTCTAAAGTATCCTTACCCTAGATGGGCATATAAACAGCAACATAGCTTAGACTCTAATATAATCTTCCCATTGCACTAACCTACTTTTCACTCTAAGAAAACTTTAGTCGACTTTATGACAAAGCAATATATGATAAATCTTCAAGTCATAGAATGCTAAAATAAATTTGATGCTTTAATAAAGACTTTTGAAGAATTAATAAACAATTTTTAGCTTACTCTTAAACGATTAACCACTAAAGTTGTACCAGAGTGTAGTGAATTTTATGCCCTAGTAGTAACTAGAGGTGGGCAGGAAACAACTGTTAACGTACCCATACAAAACTTTTTCGAGACGGAACCTGTACCAATTGACCCAGTTGTCAATCCAGCGGAACCTAAATCTCCTAAAGCTCCAAAAATTATTCCGCGAGCCCGCATACCTTTTCCAGGTAGGCTTAGAAAGGAAAAGTATGAAGCGCAAATCGCTAAGTATTGGGATATTATTAAAAACCTGCATTTGAATGTACGACTAGTAGATGCTTTAGTAGAAATGCCAAACTGCGCTAAATTTTTTAAAGAATTACTTTTGAACAAAGAGAGATTAAGAAAGATAGTTAGATTACCCTTAAGTGAGGAATGTTTGTTAGTGTTACAACATGGTATTCCCCTAAGTTAGAAGATACAGGAAGATTCACTGTACCTTGCTACATGTAAGATGTCCAAATCAGTAATGCGTTAGCAGATCGGGGAGCCAATGTAAACCTAATGCCTTCTTCATTATTCAAAAAGCTAGGAGTTAATGACTTAAGACCTACCAGAATTACTATCCAACTCGCGGACAGATCAGTTAAGATTCCTCGTGGAATATCTGAGGATGTCCTAGTCAGAGTGGATAATTTTGCATTTCCCGTTGATTTCGTCATTATGGATATTGAGGAAGACACGAAGGTCCCACTCATACTTGGCAGACCATTCTTAAATACTGCCAATGCCATCATTGACATACACGTGAAATCACTGAAATTAAGAGTTGGGAATGAAGAAGTCACATTCAATGTCGACCGACTCACAATCCACCCTCGCGAGGAAGATCTCAATCTTGCTGATTCTTTTCAAGAACTCGTCAACGAATATCTAGAGGATACCATGGCTATATTCAGTCAAGATCAAATTTCTAATGATCTGTTCTTTGCACCTCCTGAAGAAAATCTCGATAACCATTCAGCCATAGATCCCGGTCAATATAAATCTCCCCTCTCCGAAAGTAACTTTCTCGACAAAACTATCCGTATAGCACCGCTAGGTCAAGGCATTCCCTTACCTCTATTAAGAAGAAGACCGAATGAAGAAACGGATTTCATTCCGGTATTCCAGGAACCACAGTTAGATAAGGACTGTGATGAAATTCCTGAGCCAACCTTTGAAACTAAGGAAGAAGTTTCTGAAGACGAAGCGTTAAGAAGGACAATTTCTAGATCCAAAGAAAAGATAGCATCAGTGACTGCTCTTAAGGAAGAAGAATTAGAATTCCGGGAGAGATATGACTCGTTAGATAGAAAGGAAATAGCAAGAATGAAGCCATCTATCGAGGAACCTCCAGAATTGGAGCTAAAGAAATTACCCGAACATCTGGAGTATGCATTCTTAGAAGGAGAATCGCAACTCCCTGTAATTATTTCTAAAGATCTCACGCCACATGAGAAGGCGGAATTGATTATGGTTCTGAAATCACATAAGAAAGTAATTTCATGGAAGATTTCTGACATAAAAGAGATCAGTCCAAACTATTTCACTCACAAGATTTTCATGGAAGATGATTTCAAAACATCAGTTTAGGCGCAAAGAAGGGTAAATTTAATGATTTAAGAAGTCGTCAAGAAAGAAGTAATCAAACTTCTGGACGTCATTCTGATCTATCCTATTTTCAATTCGCCATGGGTCAGTCATGTTCAAGTGGTACCCAAGAAAGGAGGAATGACCGTAATAAAAAATGAGAATAAAGAACTTATTCCAACACGGGAGGTCACCGGTTGAAGGATTTGCACAGATTATCGTAAATTAAACGATGCAACCCGAAAAGATCATTTTTCCACTTCCGTTCATTGATCAAATGCTAGAACGCCTATCAGGAAATGAGTTCTATTATTTCCTTAACGGTTTTTCAGGCTACTTTCAAATTCCCCTCGATCCAAAGGACCAAAAAAAGACAACCTTCACCTTTTCCTAGGGAAAATTTGCCTATTGACGCATGCCCTTTGGGTTGTGCAATGCACCTACTACATTTCAGAGGTGTATGGTGGCTATATTCCATGACATGATCGAACGTTGCATGGAAGTCTTCATGGATGACTTCTCTGTCTTCGGTAGTACCTTTGAGTCGTGCATTTCTAACCTTGAGAAGATGTTCACTCGGTGTGAAGATTCAAACTTATTTCTAAATTGAGAAAAATGTCACTTCATGGTAAAAGAAGGAATAATTTTAGGACATAAAATAACGAAGTCGGGAATAGAAGTCGACAAGGCTAAAATTGAAACCATGACCAAGCTTCTAGAACCTACCGCAGTAAAAGCTGTGAGGAGTTTCCTTGGACACGCTGGATTATACCGACATTTTATCAAAGATTTTTAAAGGTCACACGACCCATTACTCATCTCCTCGGAAAGGAAGTTCCATTTGTCTTCAATGAAGAATGTATTCAAGCGTTCAACTATCTAAAGGAACAGCTCACACATGTGCCCATCATGATAGCTCCTGATTGGAGTTTACCCATCGAAATCATGTGTGACGCTAGTGACTTCGCAGTCGGAGCTGTACTAGGACAACGGAAAGATAAGCATTTTCATCCAATCTATTACGCCAGCAAAACCTTAACCGGAGCTCAATAAAATTACACCACTATGGAAAAGGAGCTGCTAGCAGTAGTTTTTCCTGCGTTAAATTCCATTCCTATCTCTTTTTGTCCAAAACTACAGTTTACACAGATCATTCATCCCTAAAATATTTGTTTATGAAGCATGATGCTAAACCAAGACTCCTACAATGGATCTTACTCCTTCAAGAATTCGATATTGAGATTAAAGATATGAAAGGAGCAGAAAACGTCACAGCAGATCATCTTAGTTGCTTGGAGAATCCGGCGATGGAACTACCTGTTCAACAAGATATTATAGACAAATTTCCGGAAGAACAGCTTATGAGCTTAGGACAAGCCAACATAGGATCACAATTCACTGATACCCCTTGGTACACTGACATAGCCAACTACCTAGTTGCCGGAATAGTACAAAAAGGAATGAGCACATCCCGAAGAAGGAAGTTCTTCAGGGATGCTAAGTTATACTACTGGGAAGATCCGTACCTATTCAGAATTTGCCCTGATTAGATAATTAGGAGATGCGTAGATGAGAAACAAGCAACAAGGATTTCTTCACCAATGTCATCACAGACCAACTGGAGGCCATCATGGAGCAAACTTAACCGCAAGAAAAGTCTACGATTCAGGATTTAATTTGCCTACTATATTTCGAGATGCGCAAGAGCTTGTAAAGCGTTGCGTCGTTTACCCAAGACAAGGGATTATCTCTATGAAGAATGAGATGCCTCGGACTAATATCCAAGCTTTCAAAATCTTCGATATATGGGGATTAGACTTTATGGGGCCATTCCCTAAGTCTAATGGGAAAGAATATGTCCTCGTAGTAGTATATTACGTCTCCAGATGGGTCGAAGCTCAAGAATTTCCAACCAATGATGCCAAGGTCGTCACCAATTTTCTGAAAAGACTCTTCTGCCGATTCGGAGCTCCCTGGCCTATAATAAGTGATAGAGGCTCACACTTCTCAATATTCAATTCATGAATGTGATGCAACAATATGGAGTTACCCACAACATGTCCACTCCCTATCAGTAACAAACCAACGGGTAGGCAGAAGTCACTAACAAAGCACTCAAAAGAATTCTAGAATGAACCGTCAGCCATCATGGGAATAAATGGGCCGAGAAACTAGATGATGTTCTGTAGGCATTCCGGGCTGCTTACAAAAATCCTCTAGGAACTACATCCTAACGCATGCTCTATAGAAAAGCATGCCACCTTCCGCTAGAACTCGAATACAAAGCTCTCTAGGCACTGAAAACCTGTAACCTCGATCCTTCAGTAACCGCTAGGCATCGGAAGATGCAGATGAATGAACTCGCTGAATTAAGAGACCAAGCATACGAGACGTCATATATCTACAAGGAACGGACAAAGCTGACACACGATGCAAAACTGATACCAACAAAGTTCGCTCCTGGAGATAAAGTTCTACTCTTCAATTCTCGATTCAATAAATTCGCTGGTAAATTCAGATGACGATGGAGTGGACCATTCAAAGTAATACACACTTTTCCGCATGGGGCAGTAGAATTAGAAGGACCTACCAGAAATTTCAAACTCAATGGTATCGATTGAAAGCTTATCTAGAAGACCACAATAGGAAGGAATATCTCATCTCCCTTGATCCATTTTAAAGACATGAAAGAAGAAGTCGAGCTGTAACGACCTGATAAACAAAGCGCTCTTGGGAGGCACCCTTTGCTTATTCTTTTTAATTTTTAAGTTTTATTTCAATTTATTTTTAGTCTACGATTTATTTTAGTGTGCACTAACCCTAAGCACCATACTTGCGCTTAGTGCTTACTAGTTTGTTGAAATGTATCCAGGCAAAATGTCAAGTTCAGGAGCTTCCTATAACATACCCATCCGTAGGAGGAGGACTCCCAGGGTTTACCTTTCAAAGAGCAGCGCAGACCAGAACAGGCCTACGACGGGACATCTAGGTCCGAGACGTTTAATTTCAAGAAGTGTTGATGAGGATATCAGTGCAGCACCGCCAACTCCTCCAGTTTGATGCTCCAGGCGTTTAGCCTCTAGATCCGCTGAGCATCCAGAGCCATTAGAGCCGCGTTAGTCATAGGTTGTGATTCACCATGGAGCCACCATGAGTGACCCGATTGTCACATGGGCATTATTTAGATATCACCAGAGACTCTACAGAACTTTCAGAGCATATCTTCAGCGTGAAGGAATGCCTCGAAGTACATTAGGGCCTTCCTCATTCATATTAGCTCGTCATGCTCCACCTACATGTCAAGCCGTCCTAGACTCTCTACTAAAGTTTCGGTTCAATCTGTAGCCTCGACTGTCGCCCCCGTTCGTGCTACTCCTATTACACCGCCTGCTTCAGCTGCTCCACCTGCTCCAGTTATTAAGACAGTTCCTATCCGTGAGTTACCTAAGGGTTGCCATCTAGTCAGAGTCCCTATTTCAGTAGAGCCACCTATGGCCCAGGTCTTTGAGATCACTGGAAGCATCCCTCATGAGGAGGCATTCCTGAACCTCTCATACCTTTAGATACCATCAGACCTATGTCTAGACACACTGTTAGGCCCTGATTTGGATGCGGGACAGCCACTTTAGGACTTACCAAGACTTGAGGACGAGGAGGACATCTTAGGATCTTTTAGATACTTCGCAAACGCTATTCCACACACCATCCAGGACAGTATTTCGTAGACTCCTTTCTTTTAATTTTATATTTATCTTTATCATAAAAGCATTGTATAAAATTATATATCTAGTGGAAATGCTACTCTCTTTTGTTCTTCATGCAGAATCATATCAAAGAGATTGGTCCTTTCCAGCACTAGGAGCATAGCCTAACTATAGGAAACTCCACCACTAGGAGAATAACTTGACCGTATGGAAGTAATCTTTCCTCAAACCTCTTTCAATTATTACGCACTAAAATCTCTAAGTGTGGGGTTGTACCCGCAACAAACTTAGAGACTCTAGAAAATATTGTCCTTAATTTATCAAAGTATTAAAATTCTCTATTTTAGGGAGGGACAATGTTCTTCTAAGTGTGGGGTATTGGGTAAAGGTTTAAGAACAAGTAACCGAAAAACGCCAAATTTTTAAAAATTCTTTTGTCTAAAAAGTAATTAGTAAAGAATATTAGGGAAATTCGAAAAATTCATACCTCATTTTACCTAAAATATTCAATAAAATTGCTAGAAATAAGTTTTCGGAACATTCACTAGAACGGAGCGATTAAGCTAAAACTCATGATTTGTGTCAAAAGATTTCTTTCGAATAAATGTGTAAAACGCTATGTACGACCACGGCACGACCCCTACTCCCCAAAAAGTAAGGAATTCTTGGACCCAAAGTACCTGTATGAATCATCAAATCTATAGTACTTTTTTAGTTCATTTGATGAGCGTGCTGGTGTACGGTTCGAGTTAGAACTTGGTTTTGACATACGTTTTAAGGCCAATGGTTAGTAAGCACCATACGTGGCGTGTCATGACCTGGACTTTTCCATGATTATATATTGAACAATATTAATATTTACATGATTAAATGTTTCCAACATATTAAGCAATCAAACTTTTTAAGACTTGATTAATTGAAACGGATTTTATGTAAACGTGTGACCACCCAACTTGTCCGATGATTCACGAACGTTATAACTTGTAAATAACATGATAATATATATATATGAACTTATATATATATTTAACATGATGAAATGATAATTAAGTATCTCATTAAGTATATTAACAATGAACTATATACATAAAATGAGACTACTAACTTAAGGATTTCGAAACGATATATATACGTAACGATTATCGTTGTAATAACGTCTTAATATTTATATATCGTATTAAGATATATTAACACACTATGTTATCATGATAATATAACAATTTAACATCCCATTAGATATAATAACAATGGGATTAATTACATTTAACAAGGTCGTTAACTTAAAGGTTTCGAAACAACACTTACATGTAACGACTAACGATGATTTAACGACTCAGTTAAAATGTGTGTGTATATATATATATATATATATATATATATATATATATATATATATATATATATATATATATATATATATATATATATATAGTGTATTAAGATGTATTAATACACATTTGAAGGACTTCAATACATATATCAAAACACTCTTACTTAACAAAAAAAATCACAATTGTATTCCCATTTGTTTTCATCAAGAATTCTACTCGTATTCGCTCGGTATTTGCACTCGTATTATACCCAGCTTCTAGATGTATTTACTATTGGTATATACCAATAAAAATCTGCTCCTTAGTAGCCTTAAATGATTAAGAAACATGTGGAACCAACTATTTGTCAAGTAGCATAAATTATTTAGCAAGAAAATAAAATTAGGAATCTTTTCTTTCTTTATAAACTAAAAACGTTTTTATGCATACACACCATTTCTTCATTCCATTTTCTCATACTTACACTCCCAATTCTCTCTCAAAATACTCCTAACTTCATACTTGATCATCTCCAAGTATTTTCCCCATCATTTAGCTTCAATTACAAGCTTTAATCATCATAAAAACAACCTAGAATCAAGAAGTTGCAAGATTACTTCCAATCTTTTTAATTAATCCAATCCAACAAATCATCAAAGATCAAGAACTTCCATAAAATCTTAGTAACTTTTCATTCTTACTCAAGGTAATAATCATATCCAAGCTTTGTTTTAATTCCTATAAACATAACTACATTAAATCAACTAGTAATCTTACTTGAACTTGTTTTCGTGTCATGATTCTGCTTTAAAAACTTCCAAGCCATCAAATATCCTTTGAAGCTCAAGTTATATTCTCATCATTTCCAGTAGGTTTACCTACTATACTTGAGTTAGTAATGATGTTCATAACATCATTCGATTCATATATATATATATATATATATATATATATATATATATATATATATATATATATATATATATATATATATATATATATATATATATATATATATATATATATATATAACTATCTTATTAAAAAATATAAACTTGTAATCACTAGAACATAGTTTAGTTAATTCTAAACTTGTTCGCAAACAAAGTTAATCCTTCTAACATAACTTTTAAAATCCACTAAACACATGTTCTATATCTATATGATATGCTAACTTAATGATTTAAAACCTGTAAACACGAAGAACACCGTAAAACTGGACATACGCCGTCGTAGTAAAACCGGGGGCTGTTTTGGGTTGGATAATTAAAAACTATGATAAACTTTGATTTAAAAGTTGTTCTTCTGAGAAAATGATATTTCTTATGAACATGAAACTATATTCAAAAATCATGGTTAAACTCAAAGTGGAAGTATGTTTTTCAAAATGGTCATCAAGATGTCATTTTTCGACAAAAATGACTACCTCTTTCAAATATGACTTGTAACCTGTAACTCCGACTATAAACCACTAATTTTTCAGTTTAGTTCTAAATATTACATTTCATTATGAAACCATAGCAATTTGATTCACTTTAAACGGAGTTGTAATGAATATTTGGCGAGCAAAACAAAAGCTGCTAAAATTAACGTTGTATGGACGAAATTTATATTGTAAAAACTATATTAACCATATCCTTGCTAACTTTTCCTATATATATTTGGACATGTTATCATTAGTATAACAAAATATTATAATCTTAGTTAATTCCGAGATTGTATATATATAATAATCTTGGTACATTCCATGACAATAAGTATACAATACGTTTTGATAAATCCTAAGACAATAAGTATACAATACGTTTTGATAAATTCTAAGACATTACGTATACAATACTTCTCTGGGTTGATGCAAATAAAATACGTATTCAATACGTCGTGGGGGGTAATTCTAAGATTATATATATACCGATTATTGGACTGTTGGACATTTTGGACTATTTTGGACTACTAACAAAGGACTACTAACATAAAAATGTTAAAAATTAATATATAAGTATTCTATGAACTTGTTTTATTTTATTCACATGTCGTATTATTATATGAATCATTATTATTGTTATAGGTTCGTGAATCCAAGGACGACGACCATATTTTTAATAAGCTGAAAACTTATTATTAATATACTTTTACTACCGTGAGTATATAGTCCCATTTTTAAATTCTAAAAATATTTTGGGATGAGAATACATGCATTTTATGTTTTACGCCATGGACACAAGAACTTAAAATATATTCTACGTTGAGTTGTACCACATTGCATATCTTCCCTAATAGCTTGGTAACTAATATTTACATGTTGTAAGAACATGTAAGCGCGAATCCTATTGATAGATCTATCGGGTTTGATAACCCCAACCAGGCTAGTCGCTCTAGTATCGTAAACGGTTGCATAGTACTTCGTTTTTACTACACTTGGTACAGTGTAGGGAGATTTCATAATCAAGGGAATATGCTATATTTATGGTTACGTATGGTTACCGAAGCGCTCAACAACTTATAGAATATCTTTATTGAAATATTTATAACTATGAAATCTTGCGGTCTATATTTATATCGATGCTAGCTTTAAACCTATATATCTCACCAACCTTTGTGTTGACTGTTTAAGCATGTTTATTCTCAGGTCCTTAAGAAAGTCTTCCGCTGTTGCATTATCTGAGCAAACTGTGCATGGAGTCTCATGGTTTTGTTTAAATGAAGTGTTGCATTCAATAAAACCTTTGTCATGTATTATATTCGACTGTTATGTCACGTGTGTAGTATTTGGAAACCGATGTATTATGGGGATTTTTTCTTGAATAATCGCCCACTTGTTTAAAACATGCATTATGTATAATAAGGGTGTGTCTTTTTATGAAACGAATGCAATATTTTCTAAAATGTATCATATTGAGGTCAAATACCTCGCTATGGGACCAATGAATAACGTACCGTGTTTATAGTAATATGGACGAGTTGTTTCAGTTGGCATCAGAGTAGAGGTCTTAGCGAACCAGAAATTGCATTAGTGTGTCTGACCGGTATTTGTTAGGATGCATTAGTGAGTCTGGACTTTGACCGAACTTGTTTTTTGAAAACCATTACTTATCGTTTTTGGTCAGAAATTAAATATTATAACATGTAAATATTATGTTGTATATTACTAATGTGGTAGTTAATGTGTGATAGATGTCTACTTCTTGCACCAATCTCATTATCACATTCAGCGACTCCGAAGTTGAATCTCTAGCAAAAGTACCAATCATCGACTTATCTGATAATGACGATGACCCGAAGGAAGGTGTATCAATCATCTATATAACTGATGACGATGATGACCTGGAGTCGGATGCATTTTTGGAAGACTCACAATTCCCAGAGGAACCTATAATCGACAACCCAGAAATTCCAAAAGCAGAAACTAATAAAACAATTATTGTATCAAGTGCTCCCGATACTACCACACCTAGTCAACCATGTCTTACCAATACTACAGAAATGTCATCTACTGAACCTATAACGACCCTCATTTTTCCATCTATATAATGCCCGAACAAAAGATTTAAGTATAATGAATAAACTCTAAGTACTAATAAAAGGTCGTTATATACATACGAAATTAACGAACGTTAAACGAATAATAAATTTTATTCAACAACATACGCGTAAGAATTTTTATAAAAAAAAAAAATTTTATGTCATAACATGATTACATATAAAATACTTATATTAATTTTGTATTTAGTTAATATATTATACAATTAATAAATACAAGTATATATAAATGTAGTAACATATATAAAACTAATAAAATTATAAAGTAATAATTTAATTAAATAAAAACCACATTTAGTAATTATAATTTTATAAATACAGAATATATATTTATATTTATCAAAATTCGTATTTAATAATTAAATAAAAATAGAAATTTAGTTAGTTAACATTTTTAGAACTATGAAATATATATATATATATATATATATTTTTTTTTTTAAAAAGTAGTATTTTTTTATATATAAACTAGATCTAGATCCACTTTTATTTATTTTATTCCTACTTTTAACTTTACTTTTATTTATTTATATTTTGAAATGGTGGCATGACTGGCCATAAATACTTTTAATTTTTTTACAAGACACTAGTTATTTTTTTATATAAACTTTTGTATTTTTTTATTTTCTCTTTACCAAAAATTGTAACTATAAATACCATAGCCTAGTTCACAAATTTTGTACACCAAAAACTTGAAGAATTCTCTCTCAAACCTCTGCAAAAATTATTTTTGTAAGTTCTCTATATTATTTTTATAGTTTTTATTTAGTTTTTATCATATTTTTGTGCTAGTTTTATGTTAAATACCAAATAAATATGAAATTAATTATAATAAATAATGTAAATACATGATAATTAGTATTAAGTATCCTAATGACTATAAAAATTATTTTTATGAATTATACATTCGAATTTATATTTATTAAAAATCAAAAACTGATTTTTTTTATATTCAGTATATATAGATATATAATAAATAAATAGTAAACGATTATATATATATGTTTTTACAATTTTCGCTTATTACATATGTTATGCAAGTAATTATAAAAATTAATGTTTGATTTAATTGTCATTTTAAATAATTAATTTATATTTTCTTTAGTTTTGCTACAGTAGCCGAAAACAGTGTTTTTTTTAAATAAAAAGAGAACTAAATGGTATAATATTTTTATGACTACAATAATTAATAGAAACTACTTTGGAACTATTAAGAAAGTTATAAAAATTATTTTTTTGAATTAATGAATATATATTTCTAGTTAATTTCGAATTTAAACTAATAACAATACAAAAGTTGAATTAAATAGTTAAACTATTAATATAATTATACAAATAATTTTTCTAAGCTTAATATACTAATATAAGCTCACGAAAATTATTGGTTGAATTAATTTAGTTGATTTAATAATTATTACTTTATAAACTTTGATTTATTGCAAACCGAAAAAGAAATTAGCAATAAATACTTTTACACCATAACAAAAATTTATAAAATTTTCCTAAGTTTATTTTGATCAGTAGAACCTAAGAAAAATATAAGATGTGGTGTTAAACTTGTTTACCTATTTATTTTCATTTTAACTATTAAAACAATTATAAAAAGTAATATTTAATACACAAAACTTAATATTAATGTATAGAAAATTTTTATTATGTTTTATACAAGTTACTTACTGTTATGAAATCAATAAAACACTTGTTAGCATCATTAGATAATTATTGGTGCTTATATTGATCTAAAACATAATTTAAACTATATATATATATATATATATATATATATATATATATATATATATATATATATATATATATATGTATCCTTACATAGATATAATATATATATATATTAAACACTTATAAGTAAAGTATATAAAGTGTTGTATTTCTATACGCACCTAAAAACGTATTGGAACGGTATATTAGATGGGTATAGATCTTGATCTTTCTCGAGTGGATGGACGCTCGAAAGTCTAGGCGGAGAGTTTGGATTACCGAGTTAAAGGATCCTGTGGCTCAGAAACCTATGACCTGAAAAGGCCATTTTAAATTGAAAGTGTTAGATTGGAAGCTTGTCTAGTATGAAAAGCCTTTCCAAAATGATAAACCTTCTTTAAACTTACTATAAAAGAAAATACTTACACTTATCATAATACGGGCAAAACATCTAAACTATTCTCAACTTATTCTTAGGTTGACTTCTCTGTGCTTCGATCATCCATACTTTCTCTTTAAGGAATACTTTCACTCACCGAATTACTAAGGTGACTTTCATAGCCCCACTCTTATTGCTATAGCACTTTTTATACTTACTGGGGTGAGACACATGCTGCTTTTATACTTTAAACAACTTAGACACAAGTACGAACCTAAACTGTACTATGACTAGCTTATGCTACTAAGACCCCACAGTGATATTTTTTTAATTGCTTTTAGGATAAGGCATTCTTAATTATTGGGGGTAGGCCTATCGGGAGTAACGTCCCCGATACATTTGACCGTGATGTCTTTGTATTACTTAATAATGATTTAAAAATGGTGATAAGGTACTGCCAACTTATCATCGGGGCAACAAAACAAAGGTTTAGTCTAAAATATCACGAATCAGTACTACTTTTGGATCTGCGAGATCTACTTTTTGATCCTGCGGGAGATCAACTTTACAACTAAATCTTGTGGTCTAAAAACAACGATAACTACTTTTGTTAAACCTATGAACTTCACTCAACCTTTTTGGTTGACACTTTAGCATGTTTTGTCTCAGGTGCTGTTTGATTCAAGCTTTCTTATCTACTACTTATGTGATGCTACTTGGACTTAGGATCAAGAGATATCGCATTTATTACTTCTGCATATGAACAATTACTTTATCGTTATTTCCATTATTGTAACGACATTTCATTTTCCGCTGCGTACTCAATAAAGTTAAATTTTCTCATTTAGTATTGTTCTCGTATTATAATATGTTGGTTTATTTGATATTAGTAACGTTTCTTCCAGACCCTATTGGGAGGACGTCACAGATTGGTATCAGAGCATAACCAGGCTGTTATAGAGAACCAGGATTGCATTTTTATGTGTGCCTTACTTGCTAGCTAGGGTGCCTTAGCAATCTAGGAAACTATAACCTTTCCTGCCTTAGACTTAAAGCATTTAGAATTGCCTTGTAATCTTAACAATCATGCTTTACCAAACTTGACTTAAAGATTCTAATCAAAGTCTCTTTCCTAATGTAGGACTACAACTTTCCTTGACCATAGTGCCTTTAATTGTTGCCTTTAACTGTTAAATGCTACACTATACTTTAGAAACTTTACTTATCTTAGAATGCCGAGCTAATCTAAGAACTCTGCTCATTTTCCTGAGTACTATCCAATTACACCACTGCATCTAAATGCGACACAATGATTTCAGAAATTCTTGACATTCATAAGTCATCTATCATGGTTATGTGTATTACATATGTATTACATGAAATATTGTCCATGATTTTGAAATTCTTATAATTGTTACTACTCACACTCAAACGTATATAACTCTCTGTTATATCACGTACCTATATGCCTTATGCCTTTATGCATCGGTTTGCGAATTGAAAAATGTCATTGGGTTATCACAGTATACGAATTGAAAGTCTTTAATCAAAAGATTATTAGATTACATACTTATCACTTTATGATCTCGACACGTCATACTGCCATTATTAAAGTAAAGACACATCATATCTTATTATATCTTATCGTATCTATCCTAATAGATTTTGTCTAACACTTTTCCTAAATTCCCTCCATAAATTACAGAAATCTTTTGCTATATACATGTAACATCCCGCGTTTTTCCGTTAAAATTATTTTTAACACTGTCTTTTTTTTTAAATAATATCTTTCGTTATTTATATTCGTAGATTCCGTTAACAAACGTTCATAATATTCTCGTTATTTAATTATAACATCACTCGTTTACTCGAGCGTTTTAAAAAAATATTCGTTTGGCTAATTCCCGCACCCGCTTTGAAACTTGAGGGACTAAACTTGCCAAGAGGGCAAAGAGATGACTAGGTCAACTAGTCAACCTTCACCCTCCTCCATCCATCTCAACCTCCCCATTTCATTACTTCCATTTTTATTCTCTCAAAACCTCAAACACAAAATCATCATCTAAATTCGGTTTAGGGAGCTAGCAACAAAACAAATTACATATTTGGAATCCTCTCTTCATCCTCTACGATTTGATACCAACTTCATCTCTTTTGGGTAACAATTCTAAAACTCTAGATTTCTCTAAATTCGTGTTTTTGACTTGAAATTGTGTTAGTTAGTGTCTATGGCTCGTGTATAACATGAATATATGTTTTGTTTGCTCGATTCGTTGTTTTGAGTAACTAGTTTGAACATTTGAAATGGGTTTACTTAATCCTTGATTTTGGATGAGTTAATGTTGTTAGATTGTTAAAGTGCATGTTTTAATTGTGTTACTAGTATCACTAGTTTCGTTTTGATGCGTAGGTTGATTAAGGAAACTTCACAAACATGAATATTGATTTTTGCGGATTTTGGTTAGGGTTTGATAGACTTAAAACGAGCTTTTGATGTTTCGAATGCCATGAAACGTTATTAGTAAGTGTTTAGTTGTAATGTATGCTTCATTACCTTCAAAACGGCATATCGTATGTGTAAATTGGATTCCCGAATCATAAAATACGTTTTACGAACTTGAAACTTTGAAAATAAACCTTTCTTGATCAATTGACGAGTTTTCGGTTATTGTAAATGATGTTTTTGATTGATGATATATGGTTAGTTGTATTCCTCGTCAAAATACCTTTTCGACGATATATGATAGGCATTATAAGTGTTTGCGGGTCAAGAATTGGGTTGGAAAAGGTTTTGGTTCGTGCACACTTGGAAAAACTGACCAGAATTCTCTGCCCAGGTAGTGGCGCGGCGCGCCACATCCCCGCGCGGCGCGCAGAATCGCCTGGCCAGATTCTGCTCACTTTGTCACATTTCACGCGAAATGTTTGACTAGCTACCGACCTCCGATTCACATGAAACTTGTTCTAATATGCTTATATATGAATAAAAACCTCAGAAAAATAGTTCGGGACCGAACCCGAACGTGTTGACTTTTTCGTTGACTTTGACCAAGTTTGACTTTTAGTCAAACTTAACCAAACTTTTATACAATCATTCTAACATGCTTTTATACTTGTTTCTTGTATGAAACTTGACAACGTGATTCACATGCTATACTTAATCGAGTCGTAACGAGCCATAGGACTAATTGAACACATTTCACCCGACCTTGTGTCGTAACCGGTTAATTGATATAACTTACTTGTTTAGGTCAAGGCTAAGCAACTTTCATGCACACGTTTACTTGTTGAAGTACTTTTATACTCGTGCACTCGAGGTGAGATCATAGTCCCACCTTTTCAACAACTTTTTATACTTTTAAATTGTGGGCTGAGAAACATATACTTTGTTACATTTTGTACTACTTGCTTTTATACTTTGAACACAAGTACAAGGAAAACAAACATTCCACAGCGAGTTAGAACAAAAATCCTCAATTCGATTATCATTAGTTACACTTGCAGGGTGTAAGCGAGAACTTATATTGTGTGGCCATACGGGTTTGACAAACCCTCATTTCGGACGGTTCGCTACCGTCTACAGATGAAATATATTTTCGAGAATCAGTGTTTGTTCTAGCACTAAGTGATGGGGTATACAATGGAAGGAAACGTTAAGTCTTGATAATTGGGTGCTCGCGAACCAACTTTTGGAATGCAACTTTTGGATGATCAATTTATGGAAATACTAAATCTTGTGGTTCAAAATATAACATTTACTAATACACCTATGATTTCACCAACGTTTTTCGTTGACAGTTTTCTATATGTTTCTCAGGTTCATACATGGCTATTTGATACATGCTTCCGCGTACATTCATACTTGCTTGGGGTCAAGCATACATGCATACACTCTGATTTCTTGCTTGGTGTCAAGCATACATACATGCATACGCTAGTGATAGCATCTTTGGATTCAAACATATTGTTTACATACTTACGCTATTTATAGCAACTGTGATTTTAAACTAATTATGTCGCAAGATATTTCATTTGTACTTTACTACTTTTGTAAACTTAAACTTGTTGTCGAACGGTTTTGTAAACTAAACTTGCAAGTCTTGTACCTTCCAAATGAATGCGACATAATTTTGGTCAAACGAGTCTCATATAGGGACTACGACCACGCAACGGGACCTAAGTTAACGGCGCCGTCGATAACGGTTTTGGTCGGGTCGTTACAAGTGGTATCAGAGCGTTGGTTGTAGGGAACTAGGACGTGCATTAGTGTGTCTAACAGAGTCGTTAGGACGCATTAGTGAGTCTAGACTACAACCGGATAGTTAGCATTTGCATTCTGACATACATTTGCTATAGATAGCACTTACCTGACTACTTGTGCATTATACTTGAATCATTCTTAGGCAAACTTTTTAATGGTACCCAACCTTCATCATACGAACTCGTATTCCGCCACTTTTTGGTAACACACGTAAATTCATGATTCATACACGTATGGATGACGACGACTTCATTAGTCACACTTGTTCGGGAACTCTGTCTCCCGGATTGTTATTTGCCACCGTTTCAACTTACTATCGGTTTCCCACTGGTGTTTCTTACTATCTACTTTTTGGTGTTACTACCATCACTACTCTAGGTGAGTATCGTCATCAACATTTATCACTACGGTTGCGTGCTACTCGTTATCATGACTCGTTACTCTTTTCATACCTAAATACATTATTGTTTGAATCGAACCGATTTGACGTTAACAATCATTTATACACTTCCCGCGGGGAAACGCTTCTTTAGAGTTGTAGAAACTATTTCGATTTAATACGAGTCACGTTTGAGACGTCGTTACATTTTGTTCATTTTAGATTTTCGCGATGACACGAACTTGAATCTATAGAGTGATGTGGGAATGGAGGTATGAGTTAGCGTAATATAACGACACTCGATCAACGTGGTTATATTACGGTAAGACATACCAAAGTTCTAGTGACGCGTGATGGTGGTTAGACTCGATCAACCTAAACACCACCATATGCCATGTACATGGCTTCATCCTTTCATGTTTGGACATCCGAAAACTCCGAGAATATTGATAACAACCATACCGGGGACACCCCTTCGACTTTTGTCGAACTATACTTATGCTTCCGAATGAATTACCGATTCCTCTCGACTTCAACCGTATGTTACACGTGTATACTATCTCGTCCTGGCACAGTCTTATTGACTAATTACGATTTACTCGTTATGCTCGCATCGGGGCGGAAACTTCTCTTGCATCACCCTCGTACTTCCGGTTCAGGAAATCTTTATTCTAAACTCCCAATGGAGGGAGGGACTCTCCACGTTATACTAGTATTCGCCTCGAGGGTGAATAGTCTCGACAAACGTATTTGAAAATCGATAAATCTTCCGCGACGCGAATTTTCTTGAGAAACTTGTCCTAACACACTTGTTCAATATGCCTTAGGGAAATGTACCCCGTTTCGGATCGAGATCCTCGTTTCACTTCTAGATTTTGGAGTACCTTACAAAAAGCCTCGGGACCGCGTATAGACATGA
This sequence comes from Rutidosis leptorrhynchoides, assembly GCF_046630445.1. Lineage (NCBI taxonomy): Eukaryota > Viridiplantae > Streptophyta > Magnoliopsida > Asterales > Asteraceae > Rutidosis > Rutidosis leptorrhynchoides. Next base: position 392,066,844 of record NC_092333.1, on the reverse strand, counting down.
GTACCGCGTACCATCCACAACCCGACGGACCGAACAAACATGCGATTTAAACCTTGAAAACCATAATACAAGTTTGTATTACCAACTTCAAATTTACTTGAGAAAAGTATTTTCCTTTAACCGAATCCTCGTACTACAATGATTTTCATTCGAGTTTTAACGTCACTCCTTTTGAAACCACATGTGACCGGAAACGTCATTCTCCTTTGTCGAACCAAGTAAACGATGACCAATTCACCGGGACCGGGATTATGCATGAGCGACCGAGAAAACTTATCCATATCCAAGAAAGACCCAACACGACTCGTTGTCGCCAAATGAGCTACGCCGAATTAGACGTAAACATTTCAAATTCCACGTGGGAAACCGCGTCACGTTAAGAGTCGCACCTTGGAAAGGTGCAATCCGTTTCGGGAAAACGTAGGAAGCTAAATCCGCGATATTTTGACCCTTTAAATTCTTGGGGTGTTTTGGACCCGTCGCTAGCCGTTTAGACTTTTCCGACTCATTTTAAGTCTCCGTTTATCCTACATTCGATGTATCAACTTAAAGACGTGTTTTGCGAAACGAGAACTTGTTATCTCCTTTGATGAACTCACTATCGACGATAAACTTCATTCCTAGGAGGACCGGTTGAAACCATGAATCGTGAAACCAAACTTCAACCCAACGTAAAAATCCCGACCGTCGAAGTTCGTTGAAATGCCCAAGGACGTACCCTCACTTATCCGTACAATTTACAATGCAAGATCTCGAGGAAGAAACAACAATTACTACTTCCAACTAAATTTCGGGACGAAATTTCTTTTAAGGTGTAGGTAATGTAACATCCCGCGTTTTTCCGTTAAAATTATTTTTAACACTGTCTTTTTTTTTAAATAATATCTTTCGTTATTTATATTCGTAGATTCCGTTAACAAACGTTCATAATATTCTCGTTATTTAATTATAACATCACTCGTTTACTCGAGCGTTTTAAAAAAATATTCGTTTGGTTAATTCCCGCACCCGCTTTGAAACTTGAGGGACTAAATTTGCCAAGAGGGCAAAGAGATGACTAGGTCAACTAGTCAACCTTCACCCTCCTCCATCCATCTCAACCTCCCCATTTCATTACTTCCATTTTTATTCTCTCAAAACCTCAAACACAAAATCATCATCTAAATTCGGTTTAGGGAGCTAGCAACAAAACAAATTACATATTTGGAATCCTCTCTTCATCCTCTACGATTTGATACCAACTTCATCTCTTTTGGGTAACAATTCTAAAACTCAAGATTTCTCTAAATTCGTGTTTTTGACTTGAAATTGTGTTAGTTAGTGTCTATGGCTCGTGTATAACATGAATATATGTTTTGTTTGCTCGATTCGTTGTTTTGAGTAACTAGTTTGAACATTTGAAATGGGTTTGCTTAATCCTTGATTTTGGATGAGTTAATGTTGTTAGATTGTTAAAGTGCATGTTTTAATTGTGTTACTAGTATCACTAGTTTCGTTTTGATGCGTAGGTTGATTAAGGAAACTTCACAAACATGAATATTGATTTTTGCGGATTTTGGTTAGGGTTTGATAGACTTAAAACGAGCTTTTGATGTTTCGAATGCCATGAAACGTTATTAGTAAGTGTTTAGTTGTAATGTATGCTTCATTACCTTCAAAACGGCATATCGTATGTGTAAATTGGATTCCCGAATCATAAAATACGTTTTACGAACTTGAAACTTTGAAAATAAACCTTTCTTGATCAATTGACGAGTTTTCGGTTATTGTAAATGATGTTTTTGATTGATGATATATGGTTAGTTGTATTCCTCGTCAAAATACCTTTTCGACGATATATGATAGGCATTATAAGTGTTTGCGGGTCAAGAATTGGGTTGGAAAAGGTTTTGGTTCGTGCACACTTGGAAAAACTGACCAGAATTCTCTGCCCAGGTAGTGGCGCGGCGCGCCACATCCCCGCGCGGCGCGCAGAATCGCCTGGCCAGATTCTGCTCACTTTGTCACATTTCACGCGAAATGTTTGACTAGCTACCGACCTCCGATTCACATGAAACTTGTTCTAATATGCTTATATATGAATAAAAACCTCAGAAAAATAGTTCGGGACCGAACCCGAACGTGTTGACTTTTTCGTTGACTTTGACCAAGTTTGACTTTTAGTCAAACTTAACCAAACTTTTATACAATCATTCTAACATGCTTTTATACTTGTTTCTTGTATGAAACTTGACAACGTGATTCACATGCTATACTTAATCGAGTCGTAACGAGCCATAGGACTAATTGAACACATTTCACCCGACCTTGTGTCGTAACCAGTTAATTGATATAACTTACTTGTTTAGGTCAAGGCTAAGCAACTTTCATGCACACGTTTACTTGTTGAAGTACTTTTATACTCGTGCACTCGAGGTGAGATCATAGTCCCACCTTTTCAACAACTTTTTATACTTTTAAATTGTGGGCTGAGAAACATATACTTTGTTACATTTTGTACTACTTGCTTTTATACTTTGAACACAAGTACAAGGAAAACAAACATTCCACAGCGAGTTAGAACAAAAATCCTCAATTCGATTATCATTAGTTACACTTGCAGGGTGTAAGCGAGAACTTATATTGTGTGGCCATACGGGTTTGACAAACCCTCATTTCGGACGGTTCGCTACCGTCTACAGATGAAATATATTTTCGAGAATCAGTGTTTGTTCTAGCACTAAGTGATGGGGTATACAATGGAAGGAAACGTTAAGTCTTGATAATTGGGTGCTCGCGAACCAACTTTTGGAATGCAACTTTTGGATGATCAATTTATGGAAATACTAAATCTTGTGGTTCAAAATATAACATTTACTAATACACCTATGATTTCACCAACGTTTTTCGTTGACAGTTTTCTATATGTTTCTCAGGTTCATACATGGCTATTTGATACATGCTTCCGCGTACATTCATACTTGCTTGGGGTCAAGCATACATGCATACACTCTGATTTCTTGCTTGGTGTCAAGCATACATACATGCATACGCTAGTGATAGCATCTTTGGATTCAAACATATTGTTTACATACTTACGCTATTTATAGCAACTGTGATTTTAAACTAATTATGTCGCAAGATATTTCATTTGTACTTTACTACTTTTGTAAACTTAAACTTGTTGTCGAACGGTTTTGTAAACTAAACTTGCAAGTCTTGTACCTTCCAAATGAATGCGACATAATTTTGGTCAAACGAGTCTCATATAGGGACTACGACCACGCAACGGGACCTAAGTTAACGGCGCCGTCGATAACGGTTTTGGTCGGGTCGTTACAATACACGTATTCGAGGAGACGAATATATCATCCAGTATTCAAAACTAATCTCATATCAAAAACCCTAATTCCAAACACATAATATGGATTCCTCGAACTCTTCGAGCTCCAATGGCAGCGTAACCGGAATGAACCAACCAATCAGCCATCATCTATTTTGGATGAATTGGGGATGGGTTCGTAGTAAACTTAATCAATGGAGACAAGAAGAAGGTGATCCCTTCCACCAACCGAATTCACCTCTTGGTGAAGAACCTGAAGCACTTACTGGCGAACCCGTTCGGAACACTATTTTCACCCTCATTTCCAGGATATCCAGTCACGAGTATATAATATCTAAAATTTTAGATCTTATTCATCCACTTGTCCGAACCGCCAATCATCCCGGAATAATAGAAGAAGTCAACGAGCTTCGCGCTCGAGTAGTGGCTCTGGAGAATATGGTGTGAAACCTACGAACACCAGCAGCAGCACCAGCAGCATAACCAGTACCACCAGTACCATCGGCATCACCACCAACATCACCAGCTTCACCAACGAAAACATCCGCATTCCACGCCTCAACATCACACTCAGTACCTCAAACATCAACATCATACGCCCCATAGATACCAAGGAATATTAGTAATAATGAGTTAAGATGTATTGACTCATTCTTCCTGAAGAATTACATATGTATACTTTATATATATGGATTGGAACAATAATAAATCTTTTCATACTAAGCTATTACGTGTGAATCTTAACTAGTATGTACTACTTGATTAATTCATATCATTAATATGCTATGATGTACATCCTTCATTAATGACTTAACAATCGTTAATCACTGCTTCAACACAATAAACTCCATTTCATAATAAACCAAGTGTATTACTCAAATACATGATTGATTGTATACTTTCATTTTCGATGTACTCGAAACTTTCTAGAAAACATCATTCGTGCCTTATGAATTTCACAAGAATTCCACAAGCACCAACATCATATACTGAGGTATATCAATAACAATGAACGATGAAGTATTGATTCATAACTTCATTAGCGAAATATTTCGCGACAATTATGAAATCTCTAAGGTTTTGGAGATTATTTATTCTCGTTTCAACCGCAAATCAAATGAGTTTAATATTATATTAACTCATTAAATCTATATTATATCTGAAGAATACATATATGAACGTATATCTTCTCTTTTGTACAAACTGTTAATTGTGAAAATATTTTAATGGGTAGGTAATACCCGAGAAATATTTATATCTCACATTAATATGTTACATTGTACATTCTTCAAATTCTGATTCAATAATCAGTAACTATACTACTTACATCCACATATGTATCCGCGCACCAAAGAACAACCATTTTCATTCAAATCAAATTACATATTCTGAATTTGACATATCAGAATTCAAGTAAAGCTATAGCAGATGTTATCTTCCTAAAGATCACTACATTCATGAATTATATTCATTCGTATTCTATGATGAATTATCACATCAAACCACCAAAATTATCATTCATTACTTTTGAAATCAACAACGCCTATTCGTCAACCATTAGATCCATTGACGATTACAATCAGCGTTTAATCATCTAAAAATAAAATTTCTTGAAACCATCTCGGGTTGTCAATCAATGATTCAGATTCGTTAACCTTGAGAATGCTGACGAAGCAGCAAATGTTATAGATGTTCTTAAGGGCTAACACTGAAAAACGGATTGAGCTAACCATGGAGGAGACCAAGGACAAACACAATGGACAAACCCTATATTCAAAGAATCCAGGAAATTCTGAATCCGGTGAAATCTTTAGAGAATATCTTGCTCCAAAGTCATGTTAAAAGCTTGCGGAAAATTTTTCTTCATCAACTTTCGAACTTAGAAATTCCAAAATATCATCATAAATATCCTCTATATTTCGGAAGATATCTTCATAACGATTCATGTCCGCAATTAAGTATCTCTTTGCGATATCTTTATAAAGGAAACTGTTTTAGTTTCTATATTCTGTAAAATTCGAGTTTAAATTATAAATGCTTTGAAGAAGTGATTGGGAATTGAAGCATGAGTTAATATAATACAATGACGTCAGGCCAACGTGATTATATTACAGAAAGTCATGCTCAGTTTTTAATGGAAGATGATGATTCATAGATTTTATAATCATCATTTGCCATGTTACACGACTCTTACATTCTATTTAACCTCTAAATATATTAAGAAAATATTTTTCTTGATGATTCGGTCTTTTTCGGATATTCTGGTAATATGACAAATCAAATCGTGCTATTACCTTTCCTTTCTACTTTATATATTATGATCATTCAAAACTTCATACCTATGAATTCTGGACCATTACTCGCTTGACTTGAAGTCGGGAAGAAGAAACAAAAACATAAAGCTCCGACATATAAGGGAAAATATAAAGCCCGATAACGACTCCGAAATTACAAACCATGTATATCAATGCGTATAGCAATATAAAGACACGGGATAATTAAAAACACTATAACCCCAAGAGCATAGAAGAAGTAAACAGATTCCTCTGGCGGTAAAAGAAAAAGAAGAATGACTGCATAGATGGTCAATATAATAACCAGGATCAGAACTGGATTTAGCATTTTCTTAATCTTTTGGAAGTTTGAATTGAGAAAGAAAGTATAGAAGTGGTGAAGATAATGAAACGGAAGAAGCTAATTTATAGTAAAATTCCAAACACATCAATCGAGGCAAATCACCGCATTTAATCAAAAAAATCTCAAAATTTCGTAAATACCGGAGAATCAAATCTTATAGATTACGAAGATTTCCTTTAATTCCTTGAATTCCGGAAATCAATCGTGACTACGTCAAAAGTTAAGGCGAACATTTAATTTTCTCATTTCACTCTTTTATGATAGCTTCGTTTATACTCTTCCTATAAACGAATCGTTTTATCCATATTATTCAATAGTGATAAAACTTTATTTTTCAACTTATATTCATCATTAAAATATTCTTGTTGTAAACAATGAAGATCTCTATCAAATTTCATGACTGTGATTTTCACGAACTCCTCTCTGTTTGTCTGCCCTAATATTGTGGCATAAAATGCTCAAGGTTTTAAATGAGCTCAATACCATTCATAACACATTTCATGTATCCAATTTACTGAAATGACTTGTATAACATCATCATTTTGAATGATCTTCGTATTAATGATAAAATGCACTTCGTTGAAGAACCTATAGAAATCATGGAAGGAGAGGTCAAACAAACGCGTAAAAGCAACATACCTATCATTAAAGTCTGTTGGAATTCGCGTAGAGGCCCCGAATATACCTGGGAACGCAAAGACCATATGAAACGGAAATATCCCCATCTCTTCCCAACTGTTGATGAAGCAGACGGGAACTCCACTTAAAACTTCGGGACGAAGTTTTCATTAACGGGGAGGTACTATAACGACCCTCATTTTTCCATCTATATAATGCCCGAACAAAAGATTTAAGTATAATGAATAAACTCTAAGTACTAATAAAAGGTCGTTATATACATACGAAATTAACGAACGTTAAACGAATAATAAATTTTATTCAACAACGTACGCGTAAGAATTTTTATAAAAAAAAAAAAATTTATGTCATAACATGATTACATATAAAATACTTATATTAATTTTGTATTTAGTTAATATATTATACAATTAATAAATACAAGTATATATAAATGTAGTAACATATATAAAACTAATAAAATTATAAAGTAATAATTTAATTAAATAAAAACCACATTTAGTAATTATAATTTTATAAATACAGAATATATATTTATATTTATCAAAATTCGTATTTAATAATTAAATAAAAATAGAAATTTAGTTAGTTAACATTTTTAGAACTATGAAATATATATATATATATATATATATATATATATATATATATATATATTTTTTTTTAAAAAGTAGTATTTTTTTATATATAAACTAGATCTAGATCCACTTTTATTTATTTTATTCCTACTTTTAACTTTACTTTTATTTATTTATATTTTGAAATGGTGGCATGACTGGCCATAAATACTTTTAATTTTTTTACAAGACACTAGTTATTTTTTTATATAAACTTTTGTATTTTTTTATTTTCTCTTTACCAAAAATTGTAACTATAAATACCATAGCCTAGTTCACAAATTTTGTACACCAAAAACTTGAAGAATTCTCTCTCAAACCTCTGCAAAAATTATTTTTGTAAGTTCTCTATATTATTTTTATAGTTTTTATTTAGTTTTTATCATATTTTTGTGCTAGTTTTATGTTAAATACCAAATAAATATGAAATTAATTATAATAAATAATGTAAATACATGATAATTAGTATTAAGTATCCTAATGACTATAAAAATTATTTTTATGAATTATACATTCGAATTTATATTTATTAAAAATCAAAAACTGATTTTTTTTATATTCAGTATATATAGATATATAATAAATAAATAGTAAACGATTATATATATATGTTTTTACAATTTTCGCTTATTACATATGTTATGCAAGTAATTATAAAAATTAATGTTTGATTTAATTGTCATTTTAAATAATTAATTTATATTTTCTTTAGTTTTGCTACAGTAGCCGAAAACAGTGTTTTTTTAAATAAAAAGAGAACTAAATGGTATAATATTTTTATGACTACAATAATTAATAGAAACTACTTTAGAACTATTAAGAAAGTTATAAAAATTATTTTTTTGAATTAATGAATATATATTTCTAGTTAATTTCGAATTTAAACTAATAACAATACAAAAGTTGAATTAAATAGTTAAACTATTAATATAATTATACAAATAATTTTTCTAAGCTTAATATACTAATATAAGCTCACGAAAATTATTGGTTGAATTAATTTAGTTGATTTAATAATTATTACTTTATAAACTTTGATTTATTGCAAACCGAAAAAGAAATTAGCAATAAATACTTTTACACCATAACAAAAATTTATAAAATTTTCCTAAGTTTATTTTGATCAGTAGAACCTAAGAAAAATATAAGATGTGGTGTTAAACTTGTTTACCTATTTATTTTCATTTTAACTATTAAAACAATTATAAAAAGTAATATTTAATACACAAAACTTAATATTAATGTATAGAAAATTTTTATTATGTTTTATACAAGTTACTTACTGTTATGAAATCAATAAAACACTTGTTAGCATCATTAGATAATTATTGGTGCTTATATTGATCTAAAACATAATTTAAACTATATATATATATATATATATATATATATATATATATATATATATATATATATATATATATATATATATATATATATATATATATGTATCCTTACATATATATAATATATATATATTAAACACTTATAAGTAAAGTATATAAAGTGTTGTATTTCTATACGCACCTAAAAACGTATTGGAACGGTATATTAGATGGGTATAGATCTTGATCTTTCTCGAGTGGATGGACGCTCGAAAGTCTAGGAGGAGAGTTTGGATTACCGAGTTAAAGGATCCTGTGGCTCAGAAACCTATGACCTGAAAAGGCCATTTTAAATTGAAAGTGTTAGATTGGAAGCTTGTCTAGTATGAAAAGCCTTTCCAAAATGATAAACCTTCTTTAAACTTACTATAAAAGAAAATACTTACACTTATCATAATACGGGCAAAACATCTAAACTATTCTCAACTTATTCTTAGGTTGACTTCTCTGTGCTTCGATCATCCATACTTTCTCTTTAAGGAATACTTTCACTCACCGAATTACTAAGGTGACTTTCATAGCCCCACTCTTATTGCTATAGCACTTTTTATACTTACTGGGGTGAGACACATGCTGCTTTCATACTTTAAACAACTTAGACACAAGTACGAACCTAAACTGTACTATGACTAGCTTATGCTACTAAGACCCCACAGTGATATTTTTTTAATTGCTTTTAGGATAAGGCATTCTTAATTATTGGGGGTAGGCCTATCGGGAGTAACGTCCCCGATACATTTGACCGTGATGTCTTTGTATTACTTAATAATGATTTAAACATGGTGATAAGGTACTGCCAACTTATCATCGGGGCAACAAAACAAACGTTTAGTCTAAAATATCACGAATCAGTACTACTTTTGGATCTGCGAGATCTACTTTTTGATCCTGCGGGAGATCAACTTTACAACTAAATCTTGTGGTCTAAAAACAACGATAACTACTTTTGTTAAACCTATGAACTTCACTCAACCTTTTTGGTTGACACTTTAGCATGTTTTGTCTCAGGTGCTGTTTGATTCAAGCTTTCTTATCTACTACTTATGTGATGCTACTTGGACTTAGGATCAAGAGATATCGCATTTATTACTTCTGCATATGAACAATTACTTTATCGTTATTTCCATTATTGTAACGACATTTCATTTTCCGCTGCGTACTCAATAAAGTTAAATTTTCTCATTTAGTATTGTTCTCGTATTATAATATGTTGGTTTATTTGATATTAGTAACGTTTCTTCCAGACCCTATTGGGAGGACGTCACAGAACCCCAACCAAAACCTAGACTTAACGCTGAAATACGCACTCTGACAGTAGGGAAGCGAAAATTCTATGATTTCCCAGATTTCTTTGAATTCCCAAGGAAGCCTCGTCGTTTCTAATCTGTTTTTGCAGCTATTCGACTTCACACCTTATATAATAATATATCATGTGCTATATTTCATCTTACATATGTTTTATGTAAATAGTGGTATTGAATTATTGTAAAATATTGTACCAAAAGAATAAGCGTGAAGTATTAATGCATTAAGTTTTTCATGATAGAATATTATCATGATTGTAGTAGTTAATTTGTGTACTAGCTATTAAGTATGAACTTTAACGGGTAGGTACTACCCGAGCTACAATTATAAAATGCTAATAAAAAGAAAATGCTTTTGTAATAATTGGTTCATATTATTAATATGCCACGATGTACCATTAATTACTTGCTACATCTATAATATTCTATGTGATTAATTATCTTATATGTTTATTGAAGAAACATGGCTCGATTAAATCGAATGACGGAACAAGAAATTGAGGAGCTTATCAACCAACGCTTAAACGACTGAATGCTTTGGGTCGAAGCGGCAAGAGCAATAGCAAACAACACAAACCCTCGTGTTAGATGCTCATATAAAGAATTTCAAGGTTGCAAACCTTCATCATTCAGTGGAACAGAAGGACCAGTCGGTTTAACCCGATGGTTCGAAAAACTGGATTCCGTATTTAAAATCAGTGGTTGTGCGGAATGGGATCGGACAAAGTATGCTTCATGCACATTACAGGATGGTGCACCTACATGGTGGAAAAACTATGTAAAATCTGTAGGGGGCGATGAAGCATATGATACTCCTTGGGAGGAATTGAAAAATATGCTAATCAACGAATATTGCCCAAGGAACGAGGTTAGGAAGATGGAAGCCGAGTTACAAAATCTGAAAGTTGTCGGAACGGAACTTACCAACTATAACAGGCGATTCATGGAATTAGCCTTGTTATGTCCTAAATTGGTACCAACGGAAGAGCGAAAGATTGAATTGTACAAAGATGGTCTGCCAAAGAACATCAAGGCCAATGTTACAGCATCCAATCCCAAGACAATTCATGAAGCTTTCACCATGGCAAACGAGCTAATGGATCAGATCATCCTGGATAAGAACGCAACAAATACCGATGCCAATGTATCGGATAACAAAAGAAAGTGGGATGGAAACCGTGATCGAGGTCACCAGCAACAATCTCTCAAAAAACAGGAAACCACGCAAGGTGTGGGTAGTGGTTCAAGCTCGGGTTACTGATGTGCGTAGAGGTGTATACTAAATAGTTATATTTTTATTAGGAAATACTATTAAATACGATATAATTTTACACAAGTTATTTATTTATTTATTGAGTGGAAATACCTAAACCTTGCTACAACACTTATAGGCAGTGTACCTAATCGTACAGTAGTGTAGTTTTTAGTAAGTCCGGTTCGTTCCACAGGGAGCTAGCCAAGTTTAACGCTATATTTTTAAAACTAAATTTATAAAAATATATATATAAATATAAGTAGTATTATTATTATAAAAGGGAGATTTTACCGTTTAATGACCGGTTTGTTGATTTTAAAATTTTAGTCGCAGTTAAAACCTAATGTAAAATAAAAAAAACTTAATTTAAAGCGTAAAGTAAATGACAATAATTAAAGTGCCATAAATTAAAATGCGATAAATAAAATGACAATAAATAAAATTATCATAATTAAAAAGTACGATAAATTAAAAGTGCAATTAAATAAAATGACAGTAAATAAAAGTACGATGAAATATGAAATAAAGGAATTATGCTTATTCAAACTTCCGTAATCATGATGTTTGACGTGTTGATTTTAATTTATTACCATGGGTTAATTGTCCTTTGTCCTGGATTATTCAATATGTCCATCTGGTTTTTGTCCATAACAGTCCATCAGTCATAAATATAAAGTGCGAGTGTCCTCGTCAAATTATTCTTATATCCGAAGTCAAATATTCCAACTAACTGGGGACTTAAACTATAATTACACCAATTTTCCTTGTATGTAATTCACCCCTATTTTAATAAGTCCATTAACTATTAATCCATTCCCTTGTCCGGTTAAATGAACGATTATTAGTACTTATAAATATCCCGCCAATCGTGTCTGATCGAGTGTATGTGGTTATTTATAGGTACGTCCAATTGTAAATCTTTATATTAAATTAACGAACTATTATTCAATTAAACAAATATAAAGCCCATTAATAGCCCATAGTCTAATTTCCACAAGTGTCGTTCTTTTGTCCAAACCCCAATTATGGTACAAAGCCCAATAACCCCGTCTTTAATATTTTAGTCCAATATCACGATTACTTCAATTTAAATAAGCATAATAATAACTTAGCTACTAGATATTAATTTAAAAAGGTTGAACATAACTTACAATGATTAATAATAGCGTAGCGTTACACGGACAGAATTTCGACTTACACCCTTACAACATTCGCTAACATACCCTTATTATTATTAAATTAAAATTAAAATTAAAATTATAAATTATATATATATATATATATATATATATATATATATATATATATATTGAAAGGACCCGTTCATATACATTATAAACGATTCACAATAGTTGATTACATCGCGAGGTATTTGACCTCTATATGATACATTTTACAAACATTGCATTCGTTTTTAAAAGACAAACTTTCTTTACAACGAAAGTTGACGGCATGCACACCATTTCATAATACATCCAACTATAATTGACATAATAATAATCTTGATGAACTCAATGACTCGAATGCAACGTCTTTCAAAATATACCATGAATGACTCCAAGTAATATCCTTAAAATGAGCTAATGCACAGCGGAAGATTTCTTTAATACCTGAGAATAAACATGCTTTAAAGTGTCAACCAAAAGGTTGGTGAGTTCATAGGTTTATCATAACAATCATTTCAATATATTAATAGACTACAAGATTTCCGTTTATAAATATATGTACACTCGCAAGTGTATAAAAGTATTCTATAAGTTGTAGGCACCCGGTAACAAGCCTTAACGTTCATGTTTTACCCTCTGAAGTACACCAGATCAGGTGTGTTTAAAATAACCTCGAAGTACTAAAGCATCCCATAGTCAGGATGGGGTTTGTCAGGCCCAATAGATCTATCTTTAGGATTCGCGCCTACCGTACATAGACAAGTAGTTTAATGTTACCAAGCTAAGGGTATATTTCTGGTTTAAACCCACGTAGAATTAGTTTTAGTACTTGTGCCTATTTCGTAAAATATTTATAAAAAACAGCGCATGTATTCTCAGTCCCAAAAATATATATAAAAGGGAGCAAATGAAACTCACCATACTGTATTTCGTAGTAAAAATACATATAACGTCATTTAACAAGTGCAAGGTTGGCCTCGGATTCACGAACCTATATTAATTATATATATTTATATGTTGGTCAATATTTGTCTAACAATTTTTGGTCAAGTCATAGTGTACCACAATCCTAATGCTCGAGACTAATATGTAAAAGTCAACAAAAGTCAACGTAACCCAAAATGACTTCTAAAATTTATACGTGTTTATTATATAACTTAACTATAGTCGTTTTATATGTTTAAATATATTTATTAGATTTTATAATAATAAAAGTCATTTATTAATAAAAATTTATATTAACATTTATATATGATAAAATATACTTTTATATATCTTAAGTAGTAAAATTTATAAAGTTCATTTAATATCTTAAAACTATAGTGGTAAGTATTATTAATGTAATTATATTACGCGTGGTGAAAAATATCTTTGTATCCCCTATTTATTTGATAAAATAATATTGATCATAATAATAATAAGTAAAAGTTGTATTATTTTGTAATAATAATTATTATTATTCTATAAAAAAATAACAATATTTATATTTACTAAAAATGTTATTATGATAAAATGATAATACTAACATAATAGTAATAATGATATTTTATAATAACAATGATATTTCTATTAAAATAATAACGACGATAGTAATAATAATCATTTTAACAATAATACTAAAATTCAGTTGACTATAACTTCAAATCCGTTCATCGAAACCATTCGATATCTAAATGAAAAGTTCTTAATTTTTCGCTAGCTTTTCAATGACATGCATATCATATACCCTATCTCAGTAGCATATGTATCTAATCCAGGATTCAACAAACCTATCTAAGGACAATATCGAATGTACAAGCATGCATAATCCTATATACTCGAGCACTAGTCAGGGATACACTATTGATATATAAAAGTTAAGTTATGAGTGCTCACGTATCAATATTGAGATTCAATATTGCAGGAAAGTACGTAGACGCAACGGAGATAATAAACATAAGATTGACCTCACGAGCATACCCATGAACCATACCCATCACCTCCATAGCTATAACCCATAATTTCCTTAGCTTCGACTCATTCAAAAAACTATTTTGAAATCACTCGGACATCACTCCATCGTAATATTTTATGTATACTAATAATATCTTGAAATAATATAGAGCAAATATATATATATATATATATATATATATATATATATATATATATATATATATATATATATATATATATATATATATATATATATATATATATATATATATATATGTAAATCGATTGAGAGAGTTTAGAGAAATATATTTTCAAGTTTCTATGAAATAATGAAACCTATTGAATTCTATTTATAATAGATTTTTGAATTATTAAAGTGAATTATTAAAGTATGAATTATTAAAGTGAATTATTAAAGTATGAATTATTAAAGTGAATTATTAAAGTATGAATTATTAAAGTGAATTATTAAAGTATGAATTATTAAAGTGAATTATTAAAGTATGAATTATTAAAGTGAATTATTAAAGTATGAATTATTAAAGTGAATTATTAAAGTATGAATTATTAAAGTGAATTATTAAAGTTAAAGTAAAGTAAGAGTAAAGTAAGGGTAAAGTTAAAGTATAGTAAAAGTATAAAAACTATGTATGTATAATACGTGTATAAATATATATAATATTAATTTAAATCGTTTTATATATTTAATGAAATAAAATATAAATATCGTTATATTTATTATACTGGTTAAGTAATGAGTTGTCAAAAGTGATTCTAGATATTTATAAAAGTTATATACGTTTTAATAATAAAGTTCTTTTTAAACTGAAAACGTTTTTGTACGTTTAAAAATAGATTAATAGAATATTATGGAAACCAGTTCTCCACTAGCTTTTGTCTAACTTTCGTAAATGACACTTTTTATTTTTATTTATAAATAGCTTTACAAATTATTTCGAATATCGTTAAGAGGAATAGATTTCTCAAATCATAGTGGACCTCTCAACAGAGACTTGTAATCATAATTCAATGTTTCTGATAATTCAATCATTTAATATATATTTTTTTAATTTCGTCGATAATCATATTGAAACAAATACGTTCATATAAAGCATTATACTTTTAAATACTTTGTTGACATTTTCAATTTATAACATATACACATATACATACATATTCATATATGTTCATTTAATGGTTCGTGAATTATTGGAATTTGGTCGTCACAGTACCTACCCGTTAAAGAAATTTCGTCCCCGAAATTTGATAGAGGTCGTTATGGCTAACAATGAGAATGTTATTATGACGATTATGAAGTTTTATCATGTCTAAGAAGTATGGATAAAATAATTCGATTACTCAAAGCGTACGAGGGAAGTTATCGTAAATGAAGGAAATAAGATTATAGTGATTCGTCATATCTTTTGACGTCATCACAATTGATCTCCGAATTTAAAGAAAATCTTTGTAATCTATGTTGGATTTGATGCTTCGGTGATTAAGGAGATTATGATTCTCTTCGAATTAATACGATAATCTATCTTGATTTCTCTGTCGGGTATTTCACTATAAATCCACCTCCTTCATTTCCTTACAACTCACACCTTCTATTCTTTCTCCCTCAATTCATATTTTAAAGTATTTGTCAATATGCTTCATCCAGTACTGATTCTCGATATACTCCTCACTTTCATATCTGTCGTTCTTCTTTTTCATCTGCCTCCAGAAGAATCTATTTACTTCTACTATACTCTCGGTTTTATAGTGTTTTTAGTTCTTCCGTGTCTTTATATTGCTATATGCATCGATATATACGGTTTATAATTTTTGGGTGGTTGTTGGGTTTTATATCTTCCCTTATATTTCAAAGGCCCTGCTTTTGTCTTCTATAATCATTGACATCCAAGTTAATGCTCCCTTCTATTTGCTGCGATTTATACTCCAATTTCTATTTTGGAGTTTTGTCCTTTCGTTTCTTCTTCTTGCGATTAAGCAACGTTTGTAATGGTCCAGTATTCGCAGATATGAATTTCAGAATGAACATAGTTAATGTTCTAAGAAGGAAATGGTAATGGCACGATCTTGATTTGTTAATTTACCAGAATACCCTGAAAAGACCGAATCATCAAGAAAATATATTCTTGATATTTTTAGAGATTAAATAGAATACAAGAGTCGTGTAACATGGAACATGATGACGGCATGGTCTGTGAATCGTCATGTCCCATTAGAAACTCAGCATGACTTACTCTAATATAATCACGTTGATCAAGTGTCATTATATTATACTAACTCATGCTTCAGTTCCCAACACTATTTCAAAACATTCATAATTTAAACTCGAAAGTTTATAGAATATAGAAACTAATAGTTTCTTATATGATGTAACACTGATAGCGCAAAGAGATAAATGACTTCAGATAAGATTAGTTGTGAAAATATCTTCAGAAATATCGCGAATATTTATAATGAAAGATATGATAATATCTTAGAATTTCTAATATTGATGGATGATGATGAAGATTTGTCTGTAAAGGTTTAGAATAAAGAGTAAGGTATTCGTTAATGACTTTAGCAGGCACTGAATCATTTGGATTCTTTGAAGGCAGATTTAGTCTTTGTAATTTGTCCATAGCCTCCTTCATAGTCTGTTCAATCCGTTTTCCAGTTCCAAACCTTCTCTTTTTCTCAGCTTTACCACCTTACTATTCTTTGTCATCAAACTTTTTACTGTTAAGATCGTTTACAGTTTTTGATGCTTCATCAGTATTTCAAGAACTAGTTTGCAGTTCAAAATATTTTTCAGAACTTCACATTCAAAGTATGTAAGTCCAGGAGATAGACGTTTTACGTACACATATAACTGTTGGCGTAGACATGCTGCGAGATTTCAAAATACTGGTTACTGTTTTTCGATGATTCGTATGACAATTCTCGTTACAAGATGCGAATGAGTAAATGATGTGATTTCAATAAATATAATGATTTTTCGAAAAGTCAAAGATAATTGAAGTTGTTGGTAAGTTTATTGCTAAGGTGGCGAGATATGAAAGGTCCCCAGTAACGATGACGAAAGGGCAACGTATCTATCGAGGTTATAATAAGACTAGTCTGACTGAAAAGTCGAAGTTGACTTGCTGGAGCTGTGACAAAACTGTCTACTTTGAAAAGGAATTGAAAAGTCATTTTAGCTAATAAATGCCAAAGGGTCTGACACGGATACGCGTCGAACTATGACTTTGGCTTCGAGAGCTTTTTAGGTACATAAATGTGGGTAATATGTGGTTAGATCATCATCTCGATTGTTCATTGTTTGAAGTGTCTTCAAAAACTTCGGAGAGTTTGAACACAGTTTGTAATCGTTAATATACATATGATGTTCTAACACGGTTTTGAAGTCAAAGTATAGCTTTGAAAGATGTAGGAATCTAAGAGTGATGTCTTCTGTTAAATCATGACTTGGATTTTGATTTGTCAAAATCAGAATGCGTAATCAAATTTGGGTGAGAATGGTTGTTTTGATTTCTATACAAGAATGTATATTGTTGTGAGGTTTTGGGAGTATAGTTGATGATTTGCTTAATCAGATTCGAAAAATGTAATATATTAATTGTGAATTTATATATCTCTCGGGTATTACCTACCCGTTAAAAAAAATTTCACAATTAATATTTTGTACAACAGAATTTTATTACAGTCTTTATGAAAATATATATGTGCATATTTTCTTCAGATGTAACATAGATTTAATGAGTTAATATTAAATTAAACTCATTTGATTTACGGTTGAAACTAGAACTGAATAATCCCTAAAGACTTTAGAAATTACATAACTTTTACGGAGTATTTATTCAATAAAATTGAAATTATGAATTAATACTTCGTTATTTGTTGGTGTTTGTAACCCTTACACCATATTCTCTAAAGCCGCTACTCGAGCGCGAAGCTCGTTGACTTCTTCTATTACACCTGGGTGATTGTCGGTTCGGACGAGCGGATAAATAAAATCTAGAATTTGATGTAGTATATAATCGTGACGAGATACTCTGAAAATGAGAGAGATAATGGTGTTTCGGACCGGTTCGCCGGTAAGTGCTTCAGGTTCATCGCCAAGAGGGCAATGTGGTGGATGGAAGGGATCACCTTTTTCTTGTCTCCAATTATTGAGGAGGCTACGAACCTATCCCCAATTCATTCATAATAGATGATGGCTAATTGGTTGATCCATTCCGGTCACACTGCTTTCGGAGCTTGAGTGGGATTCCATATCGGAATTCGAGGGACTTGAACTAATGACGAATTCCATTTCGTTCGATTGAATAAAGAATTTTTCGATATGAAATAGTTTTTCGGCTATCGGGTGGTATTCTAATTACATAGAATATCTATATATATAGCGCAAAAGATTTCGTAGATTACGGAGGAAATTACGGGATATGTCAGGCAAAGTTTACAGTAACAGATACGCTAAGATATGGATTAGCAGATACGCTAAGATATGAATTTTGTCTATACACTATTCATGCAATCAATGCAGTAAGACGTGTCTAGACTAAGAATGATAAGCAGGCAATTTCCGACAAAAATGATAAGCAAAACTTTTGACATGCAGACACGGTCGAAGTCCAGGCTCATTAATGCATCCTAACGACTATCAGTTAGACACACTAATGCAGACCTGGTTCGCTAAGACCACCGCTCTGATACCAACTGAAAGGACCCGTTCATATACATTATAAACGATTCACAATAGTTGATTACATCGCGAGGTATTTGACCTCTATATGATACATTTTACAAACATTGCATTCGTTTTTAAAAGACAAACTTTCTTTACAACGAAAGTTGACGGCATGCACACCATTTCATAATACATCCAACTATAATTGACATAATAATAATCTTGATGAACTCAATGACTCGAATGCAACGTCTTTCAAAATATACCATGAATGACTCCAAGTAATATCCTTAAAATGAGCTAATGCACAGCGGAAGATTTCTTTAATACCTGAGAATAAACATGCTTTAAAGTGTCAACCAAAAGGTTGGTGAGTTCATAGGTTTATCATAACAATCATTTCAATATATTAATAGACTACAAGATTTCCGTTTATAAATATATGTACACTCGCAAGTGTATAAAAGTATTCTATAAGTTGTAGGCACCCGGTAACAAGCCTTAACGTTCATGTTTTACCCTCTGAAGTACACCAGATCAGGTGTGTTTAAAATAACCTCGAAGTACTAAAGCATCCCATAGTCAGGATGGGGTTTGTCAGGCCCAATAGATCTATCTTTAGGATTCGCGCCTACCGTACATAGACAAGTAGTTTAATGTTACCAAGCTAAGGGTATATTTCTGGTTTAAACCCACGTAGAATTAGTTTTAGTACTTGTGCCTATTTCGTAAAACATTTATAAAAAACAGCGCATGTATTCTCAGTCCCAAAAATATATATAAAAGGGAGCAAATGAAACTCACCATACTGTATTTCGTAGTAAAAATACATATAACGTCATTTAACAAGTGCAAGGTTGGCCTCGGATTCACGAACCTATATTAATTATATATATTTATATGTTGGTCAATATTTGTCTAACAATTTTTGGTCAAGTCATAGTGTACCACAATCCTAATGCTCGAGACTAATATGTAAAAGTCAACAAAAGTCAACGTAACCCAAAATGACTTCTAAAATTTATACGTGTTTATTATATAACTTAACTATAGTCGTTTTATATGTTTAAATATATTTATTAGATTTTATAATAATAAAAGTCATTTATTAATAAAAATTTATATTAACATTTATATATGATAAAATATACTTTTATATATCTTAAGTAGTAAAATTTATAAAGTTCATTTAATATCTTAAAACTATAGTGGTAAGTATTATTAATGTAATTATATTACGCGTGGTGAAAAATATCTTTGTATCCCCTATTTATTTGATAAAATAATATTGATCATAATAATAATAAGTAAAAGTTGTATTATTTTGTAATAATAATTATTATTATTCTATAAAAAAATAACAATATTTATATTTACTAAAAATGTTATTATGATAAAATGATAATACTAACATAATAGTAATAATGATATTTTATAATAACAATGATATTTCTATTAAAATAATAACGACGATAGTAATAATAATCATTTTAACAATAATACTAAAATTCAGTTGACTATAACTTCAAATCCGTTCATCGAAACCATTCGATATCTAAATGAAAAGTTCTTAATTTTTCGCTAGCTTTTCAATGACATGCATATCATATACCCTATCTCAGTAGCATATGTATCTAATCCAGGATTCAACAAACCTATCTAAGGACAATATCGAATGTACAAGCATGCATAATCCTATATACTCGAGCACTAGTCAGGGATACACTATTGATATATAAAAGTTAAGTTATGAGTGCTCACGTATCAATATTGAGATTCAATATTGCAGGAAAGTACGTAGACGCAACGGAGATAATAAACATAAGATTGACCTCACGAGCATACCCATGAACCATACCCATCACCTCCATAGCTATAACCCATAATTTCCTTAGCTTCGACTCATTCAAAAAACTATTTTGAAATCACTCGGACATCACTCCATCGTAATATTTTATGTATACTAATAATATCTTGAAATAATATAGAGCAAATATATATATATATATATATATATATATATATATATATATATATATATATATATATATATATGTAAATCGATTGAGAGAGTTTAGAGAAATATATTTTCAAGTTTCTATGAAATAATGAAACCTATTGAATTCTATTTATAATAGATTTTTGAATTATTAAAGTGAATTATTAAAGTATGAATTATTAAAGTGAATTATTAAAGTATGAATTATTAAAGTGAATTATTAAAGTATGAATTATTAAAGTGAATTATTAAAGTATGAATTATTAAAGTGAATTATTAAAGTATGAATTATTAAAGTGAATTATTAAAGTATGAATTATTAAAGTGAATTATTAAAGTATGAATTATTAAAGTGAATTATTAAAGTTAAAGTAAAGTAAGAGTAAAGTAAGGGTAAAGTTAAAGTATAGTAAAAGTATAAAAACTATGTATGTATAATACGTGTATAAATATATATAATATTAATTTAAATCGTTTTATATATTTAATGAAATAAAATATAAATATCGTTATATTTATTATACTGGTTAAGTAATGAGTTGTCAAAAGTGATTCTAGATATTTATAAAAGTTATATACGTTTTAATAATAAAGTTCTTTTTAAACTGAAAACGTTTTTGTACGTTTAAAAATAGATTAATAGAATATTATGGAAACCAGTTCTCCACTAGCTTTTGTCTAACTTTCGTAAATGACACTTTTTATTTTTATTTATAAATAGCTTTACAAATTATTTCGAATATCGTTAAGAGGAATAGATTTCTCAAATCATAGTGGACCTCTCAACAGAGACTTGTAATCATAATTCAATGTTTCTGATAATTCAATCATTTAATATATATTTTTTTAATTTCGTCGATAATCATATTGAAACAAATACGTTCATATAAAGCATTATACTTTTAAATACTTTGTTGACATTTTCAATTTATAACATATACACATATACATACATATTCATATATGTTCATTTAATGGTTCGTGAATTATTGGAATTTGGTCGTCACATATATATATATATATATATATATATATATATATATGTATATATATATATATATATATATATCGTAGAGATAGAGAGGATAGAAAAAGTGTGTTACATTCGACCAAAAACTGCGAAATTTATAGGATGTCACCAACATTTTTGCTCCATGCGATCACATGGCATTTGTGCCTTCTGGCCATGCGATCGCATGGCCTGGGAATCCAGCTCACATTTGCTTGTTTTCTTCTTGCCGACGGGTTTAATATATAATATAATATATATATATATAATTTTTAAGAATTAATTATATATTATATTATATTCATGTACATAGTTGACTTGTAATTTTTAGTCCGTTGCGTCGAGCGTTGAGAGTTGACTCTGGTCCCGGTTCCGGATTTTCGAACGTCCTTTCGTACTATTTAATATCTTGTACTCTGCGTTTTGCGGCTCGTACTCTTGTAATTTTGAGACGTTTCTCATCAATAATTTGAACCACTTTGATTGTACTTTGTACTTTTTAGCTTTTTGGTCATTTGCGTCTTCAAATCGTCGAATCTGTCTTTTGTCTTCACCTTTTATTATTTAAACGAATATCACTTGTAAATAGAACAATTGCAACTAAAAGCTTGTCTTTCTTGAGGGATAATGCTATGAAATATATGTTCATTTTTAGCATTATCAAATATTCTCACACTTGAGCGTTGCTTGTCCTCAAGCAATATAGTCTTGAAATAAAAATACTAGAATCACTTCTTTATTCTTCACACTTTGTACATCAGTGATTTCTATACGGCGGTATGAACAATGGTAGTAACGATGTGGTTTACAGTCCCACATGACTATGTAAATTTAGATCCTTTAAGGAAATTGGATCTTTATGAAAACATTTGATCTTTCAAAAATAAAATCTAGCTTTTACCCTAGATAAGTTTTCCGGAATAACCCTTCACCGGTGTTTGTAAAATCTTTTTGTGGGTTTTGTGGGTTTCAGATTTAAAAATTTTAGCTCAAAACTTGCGGTTTTGTGTCACCCACTTGCTAACCTTGTATTGGGAAAGCAACACGTCCAGTATACTTGCTCCGTATATTACCTTTTGGTAAACTACCGTCCGGTTGTAAAGGAAAGCGTTGAATAAGCAACTGTTAAGGAAATGTCCCGTGACATGCTTTTAATTATGGTCTATAACGTGTCGGATGCAATTAATATCCTTTGTAGGAGCAATAGTAAAGATCACCCTATAGTTTTTCCATCTGGCACAAGGTCCTGTCTTCGACCATGCTATGCAACCACCGTTCTTACGGTTGGCACCCGATTTGATTCTGGTGACCTAATGAATTCCAGGTGAATTCCTAGAATTTTACGGTCAATGGTAATGAACGCATTAAAAATGGGTTTTCAGAAAACAAATCGGTTTGTAATTTGATCAAAATATTTTCTTGTTCAAGATCGAGTTTAGATATCATCGAATTCCATGAGTTTGAATTCTCAATCTTTAAGGTCAATCTCAAGGATTGAGTAATATCAGTCTTAAAAGCTGATTTTTGATCTTTAAGGAGATTATCCTTTCTGGGGATCTGATTCATTAGTCTTATAAGCTAATTTGCACGGTGCCCCCCATTGTACGAGACAGATCCTCTCATGGTTAGAATAAGTCTGACCACTTGGCGACCCTGTTTGATGCTGAGGTCCGTGGATTTCCAGCTGATTTTCGAGAAAACTTTTCAAGATTTTTCGTAGACTCTACAACTGGTCTGGACGACAACTTCCTGACCTAAATCAAGAAGCGCGTGTCTTTTCTGGAAGACTTTACTTCCTTTTAATGATGGAATTGATTCATCGTGTAGATCCATCTTTCTTTCAAATATATTACAATTTACGGGGTAAAACGGTTAATTTTGTTCAAAACAAAAGTATCTTCAATTATTTGTACAAAAATATGTGATATATGTTTTAAATAACTTGGTAAATTTTTCCCACACTTGGCTTTTATTTTCCTTTCTTTGCCTTTTTATTGTCCTATATTCCATTTTAAATAAATGAATTCTAACATTTTGGGTTGTTTCTCAATTTATGTCATTTCCGAGGTAACAATAATTTCGGTGTTTAACACCTAGTTTTATCGTTCATAAATATGTATAAACATGATTTTGAATTCATTTATTTGAAAATTTTGAAAAATTTTACTAGAATTGGGTAGTTAGTATATAAGACTAGGGTTGTTCTTTATTATCAGAGAGCACTAGATTCTAATACAACTACTGCGTTACTAGTATTTTTAATGGTAACCAAGTGTTTAAGTTAAAAATTTTAAAAATCCGAAAGAATTTAACCTCTTCCCACACTTCTTGCAATGCCCTCATTTGCAAGAAATCAGTACTATTTAAATTATTGAGGGTGATTAGCGTAGAAAAATGATTAAATTTTACCAAAGTTTCCAAACATATTGGCGTTTGTTTGTTGAATGATAAATGGTGCACATCATTTGTTCATTTCGTCTTATTGTTACATCACATTTGTTTTATGTTTTGTCGTCAAAATTAGTAGCTTTTGCTGAACTTAATGCCAGTCTTTAAAAATGCGCTATTTTACCCTGTTGTGTACATGAAATAAAATACATACAATACAAATATAAACATGCATGGTAATTTGAAATGGGACTTAACATCCCACTTTTAAATTATAAATACGAAATATTAGTAACAAAATAAAATAAAAAAATGTTAAAAATTACATAAAAGTATCACAATATTATATGTTTTAAACATAAGTAAATAAAAATAATAAAACATAAAAATCACCAACAGGAACTGTATCAATCTGGATAGGGGTTCCAGTTCATGTCGTCGGTCGGGTTCCACGGTTGGTTATAGGTGCGCTGATAGGCTTGGTTGGGGTCGAAGAGAGTAAATGGTGGTCGCATATCGGGCTGGTGTAGTGGATAGTAAGCAGATCGGGTCGGTACGTAGTTATTTGGTACCTGAGGTGATAGCTGGCTCATGATCTGATGCTGATGATAGTACCATCTATCATGCTGTCGTTGCCTGGAATGCTCGTACACATTCTCGGCGTGCCACTACTCGTACTGACTATGTCTAGCCTCGTTTGTCATTTCTACCTCATTTATACTCTGGTAAACGTCAGTAACAGCCTCCCTAATGACATCCCTAATGTCATCCGCTTCCTCCATTTCCTCATCTGAACCTCTCTCTACCTGTGGATGAGAGCCCTGATATGGTACTGCCTGATTGCGTCTGCTCTTTAATACCTTTGCACCTTGATAGACCCGCAATCCTAAAGTCTCATCCTGTTCCCTACATACCATCAGTGGACCCCCTTGATCCCTATCTACACCCAAATACTCTCCAATGAGAGTAACAAAAATACCTCCTCCTATTATTCTCCCTTCCTGTATTCCTTCCACCATTTTGGACCGATAAAAACCAACACAGTAGGGGATATTAACAAAGCTTCTAGTGTTTCGAATACACTTAAGGTAAAATAAATCGTGTAAGGTCATTTTCTCCTTGTTGTTACCTCTTTGTTTAATCGAATTTGCTAAAAATCTATGTATAATACGAAGCTCTGCTTTGTTAATATCTAAATAGGAGTGTCTTCCTCCTCGCGTAAAAACATTATAATTTGACATACGCCTCCAGACGACGTCCGCGTCAAAATTCTTATCTACCCTTTCACCATGATAATTCAAATTTGTACAATCAGGTAGTAGTAATTCAGCAGGAGTGTAAATCTGTAAAGCCCTGGCCATGTCCAGCATGGACATCCTGTACATCCTACGACCAAGTAAAAATCTAAGAAAACTCTTATCCTCTAACCTATCTACATCTTTATTGAAAATTATAGAACTCATAAGCTCAACACACCACTCTTTATATACAGGCCTACGAGTAGTAAATAAACGTTCCCAATTAGGAAAAGAAAAGCTGTCATACCTTTTGATCAGTAGCAGTCTAACTGGGTTAGCTAGTTGGACCCTTTCCAAAGGCTCCCAATCGATTACCCTCGGTACTTCTACATTTTTCGTTACCAGTTTAAATTTGTTACTTTGGTACGTCGAGTAATCTCTCCAACTTCTATCAATCCTTAAATTGGGATGCAACTGTTCTTCATAAAATTTTAAAAAATCTGAAAGAATTTAACCTCTTTCCACACTTAAGATCTTGCAATGCCCTCATTTGCAAGAAATCAGTAGCAATTTAAATTATTGAGGGTGATTAGCGTAGAAAAATGATTAAATTTTACCAAAGTTTCCAAACATATTGGCGTTTGTTTGTTGAATGATAAATGGTGCACATCATTTGTTCATTCCGTCTTGTTGTTACTGCACATTTGTTTTTCGTTTTGTCGTCAAAATTAGTTGCTTTTGTTGAACTTAATGTCAGTCTTTGAAAATGCGTTGTTTTACCCTGTTGTGTAAAATTGACAATATACATACATACAAATAATAACATGCATGATAATTTGAAATGGGACTTAACATCCCACCTTCAAATCAAATATGAAATATTAGTACAAAATAATAAAAATATTAAACATTACATTAAAAGTATCACAATATTATATGTTTAAACATAAAAATAAATAAAGATAATAAAAAGATAAAAATCATAGAAATCACCAACGGAATTATATCAATCTGGATAGGGGTTCCAGTTCATGTCGTCGGGCTGGTTCCACGGTTGGTTATAGGTGTACTGATAGGCCTGGTTAGGGCCGTAGAGAGTAAATGGTGGTCGCATATCGGGCTGGTGTGGAGGAGAGTAAGCGGGTCGGGTCGGTACGTAGTTATTTGGTACCTGAGGTGATAGCTGGCTCATGATCTGATGCTGATGATAGTGCCATCTATCATGTTGTCGTTGCCTGGAATGCTCGTACACATTCTCGGCTTGCCACTGCTTGAAACCGACTATGTCTATCCTGGTTTGTCATTTCTACCTCATCTATACGCTGGTAGACGTCAGTCATAGCCTCCCTAATGATATCCCTAATGTCATCCGCTTCCTCCATTTCCTCATCTAAACCTCTCTCTAACTGAGGATGATGACCATCATATGGTACTACCTGATTGCGTCTGCTCTTTAATACCTTAGCACCCTGATAAACCTTCAATCCTAAAGTATACACATGTTCCCTACACACCATCAGTGGACCCCCTTGATCCCTATCTACACCCAAATACTATCCAATGAGAGTAACAAAAATACCTCCTCCTATTATTCCCCCGTCCTGTATTCCTGCTACCATTTTGGACAGATAAAAACTAACACAGTAGGGGATATTAACAAAGCTTCTAGGGTTTCGAATACACTTAAGGTAAAATAAGTCGTGTAAGGTCATCTTCTCCTTGTTTTTACCTCTTTGTGTAATCGAATTAGCTAAAACTCTATGTATAATATGTAGCTCTGCTTTGTTAATATCTAAATAGGAGTGTCTTCCTCCCAGCGTAAAAACATTATAATCTGACATACGCCTCCAGACGGCGTCCGCGTCAAAATTCCTATCTACCCGCTCCCCATGATAAATCAAATTTGTACAATCGGGTAGTAGTAATTCACCAGGAGTGTAAATCTGTAAAGCCCTGGCCATGTCCAGCATGGACATCCTGTACATCCTACGGCCAAGTAAAAATCTAAGAAAACTTCTATCATCTAACCTAACTACATCCGCATTAAGTGAAATAGTACTCATAAGCTCAACGCACCACTCTTTATATACAGGCCTACGAATGGTGAATAAACATTCCCAATCGGGAAAAGAAAAGCTGCCATACCTTTGGATCTGATGCTGTCTAACTGAGTTAACTAGTTGGACCCTTTCCAAAGGCTCCCAATCGATTACCCTCGGTACTTCTACATTTTTCGTTACCAGTTTGAATTTGTTACTTTGATACGTCGGGTAATCTCTCCAACTTCGATCAAATCTCAAATTAGGATGCAACTGTTCTTCATGAATCGTTGGGTGTGCTATTATCAGATGAATCGGAAATTGTACGTAGGCATTAACATATTCTAGTTGCGGATCATAATATGGTACGTGTTGATCAGGTTGTTGTTGTTGTTCCTGTTGTTGCTCCTGTTCAGGTTCTGGTTCATATTGTGGCTCATATTGCATTTCTGGTTCAGGTTCTGGAGCAGATTGCCTAGATGATGATGATGCACCATCAATATCGGTATTTTTCTGCAAAACACATTAAACACAAAATTTGTGCATCCAAATATGCATTAGTGTTAGCAAAATAACAACTTGAAACAATTACAATAACATGTTTAATCAAAATTAAACTTATACACATTTTCACAATTTTTACAATTCTAGACTTTTTCAAATAAGCATATATAAAAATGTTTACAAAGTTCATAAGCATTCAACTCAAATAACATGTTAAAATAACCTGTACTAGCAATTAAACAAGTTTCAAATGGCATTTACAACAATTTAATCAAGTTCATGAATTTTAGACCTAAAAAGTCTACTTTAATTCTCAAAAATCATGTTTAGGATCAAAGTTTGGATCATTTAGCTACCTAAACATGTTACACTACTTAATTTAGCAATAATTCATGACAAAAATCGGCCATAACCTGTTTATATCAAAAGCCCCAAATTGCTCAAGAACACAAACCCTAGATTTCTAAAAATTTTGAAGTCTTTGGCTTAAAATCATGTTAAATAGCATCAATCTAGGTTATACATGCATAATATACTAACAATTTAACTCTAATTACACTAGAAATTAACAAAATTAAATTAGGTAAATTATTGGTAATTATCACAAAAGCTAAGAAATTTAAGAGTTTAAGGGTGTAATTTTTACCTTCTTGCTAAAAAATCCGAACCTAGGCATGATTGTAGCGAAGTTTTGTGAGAAATTTGGAGTAATTTGGTGAAAAAATGAGAATTTTTGGGTGATTTTTGAGAGTATATGCGTATATGTGTGTGTGGTATTGTGAAGCAGCAGAACCAGTCGCTGGACTTTTGATACCTGACCAGCATTTGGTCTCCATGCTACCGCATGGATTCCAAGTGCAAACCCCATTCGATCGCATGGGGTGCAGGGTTTTTTTTTTTTTTTTTTTTTTTTTTTTTTTTTTTTATAAAACCTTATACTTATAAAACAAAAATTAAATAAATTTAAAATTTTGTTTTCCTTGTTATTTAGGACGAGGGCGTTTTGGAACGATGTCCTAGTCTGTCTCTCAACAAAATTTTAAAAATTTGTCATTTCAATGCGTTGTTTTAAAAGCAAAGATTTTTGGGTTTTTTAATGTTATTGGCATACTTTAATTCAATAAGATTAAAAATAATGATAATAAAATTTCTCGTCCCTCCCTTGGGTAAAGCAATTTCGGTTCAACGACTTAGTTTTCAACTCACGACGAATTTTAAAAATCATATTTTTAACTTAGTGAAATAAAGTAAATTTTTGTTTTTAAATTCACACCAAACTTAAATTTAAAATGCATAAAATTAAAAATTCATATAAATATCATTTTTATACATACAAACTTATATTAAAAATATTAATTTTTCAAATATTTACAAACTTAAATATATTAATTTTAAAAAGTTTACAATATTAATTGAATATTTATATATTAATTTTAAAAACATGGTAAAAAAAATAAAATTAAAAATCTTTTTGGTCTTTTATCACACTTTAATCAATCAAATATTATCAAAAATATAAGCCCCTCTTTTCGGTAAAGTAATTTCGGTCCATAACCTAGTTTTACTCCTGAAGAATTTTTGAAATATTTTGGGTTGATTGATTAAAGATATTTATACCTTAAGAATAAACGGTAAATTTCGCAGTGATGTAATAAATTTTTGTATGATATCAATAATTTTGGTTACGCATACCTAATTTTATTGAATACCAATTTAATACTTTATAGCAAACGATTCAGCGTTTATTATCAAAAGGTTAAAAGCAATAAAAATATAAATAAAAACTGTACATACTTACCTGTGAGATAGAATTCTCAGAGACCTGCTTTAGCCGACTCATAGGAGAGTCGTGTGATTTGGTTCTCCATAGCTACATAAGCGTAACCTCGATTCTTTAATATCTTTTCTTCTAAACATATAAACGGTCCTTCTCTGCATAGAGTAACAAATTCGGTATTTGAATATGTTTGATTATTTAAACATTTACCTTCGTGTGACCATTTTCTGCATTTATAACATCTTTCAAGGTGTCGTGCTCTTCTTTTTGTTGCGGATTTTGATTTTTCTTTACCAAAATGTATCTTATGATGATCTTTCCTGAGTTCTTTTCTTACTCCGTCCATTTTTTCTCTTATGAATGATACCAGTTCACTCGAAAGTGTGTCATTATTACGTTTAGTAATCATAGCGTGTAGCATTAGACCATGGTTCAGATCAAAGGAATTCTTCATCTCGTAAAACCTAAAAGAAAATAAAAATTCAGAATGGGGGGAGAAGACTAGTTCCTTAGGGTCTGCTAGGGAAAGACCATTCGGATTCCATTCTCGGAAACTACACGAAAACATAATATCTAACTCTAACAGAAATATATATTACCCTAAAAAGATTTGAACCTTCCCACACTTAGTTAGCTGTGGTGTCGAAATTGTGATTAACTTCATCTTCAACTTCCATTGGACTATCTATGTAATGTTTAACTCTGTGACCATTAACTTTAAATTCAAGTCTATTTGAATTTATTAACTCTATTGTTCTGTACGGAAAAACTCTTTTGACTATGAATGATCCAGACCATCTTGATTTCAATTTTTCAGGAAATAGCTTGAATCGTAAATTGAAAAGAAGAACTCTGTCTCCTTCTTTAAATTCTTTTGAATTTTCGATTCTTTTATCATGCCATTTCTTCGTTTTTTCCTTATAGATTAACGAATTTTCGTATGCTTCATGTCTTAATTCTTCTAATTCGTTTAATTTGTTTAACCGTAGATGTCCAGCTTCATGCAAATCAAGATTACATGTCTTCAAAGCCCAAAATGCTTTGTGCTCAATTTCTACTGGAAGGTGACATGTTTTTTCGTAAACGAGTCTAAAAGATGTGGTTCCAATTGGAGTTTTGTAGGCTGTTCTAAAAGCCCAGAGTGCATCCTCCAATTTCATGGACCATTCCTTCGGATTTGATCCTACGGTTTTCTCTTGAATACGTTTTAAAGCTCGGTTGGTATTTTCAACTTGTCCACTTATTTGTGGATGATAAGCGGTTGAGATTTTATGAGTTACTCCATATCTTTTGAGAACTTTCTCAAGTTGATTATTACAAAAATGAGTACCCCGATCACTTATTAAAGCTTTCGGTGTTCCGAACCTTGCAAAAAGATGTTTTAAAAATTTGACTACAACTCGTGCATCGTTAGTTGGGAGAGCTTGTGCTTCTGCCCTTTTAGATACATAATCAATGGCAACGAGAATGTAGAGATTATTATGAGATTTTGGAAATGGACCCTTAAAGTCAATACCCCAAACGTCAAATACTTCACATACTTGAATGACATTTTGTGGCATTTCATCACGTTGACTTATTTTTTCGGCCCTTTGACAAGCATCACAGGATTTGCAAAGAAGGTGTGCGTCTTTGAAAATTGTAGGCCAATAGAATCCAGCATCGTAAACTTTTCTTGCTATAAGTTGAGGCCCATAATGCTCTCCTGTTGGTCCTGTGTGACAATGGTTTAAGATTTGACTGGCTTCATCTCCGAATACACATCGGCGTATTATTCCATCAGGATAACTTTTAAACAAATGTGGATCTTTCCAGAAATAGTGTTTTATATCACTAAAGAATTTCTTTTATTTTTGGTATGACAACCCTTTTTCAAGGAATCCACATACTAAGTAGTTTGCATAGTCTGCAAACCATGGAATTTCACTATAATCTATTTTCAATAGATATTCATCAGAAAAGTTATCTTGTATGGCTGATTCATTTAGAACTTCTAATTCAGGATTTTCAATACGAGAAAGATGATCAGTGGCGAGATTTTCTGCTCCCTTTTTGTCTCGGATTTCAATATTGAACTCTTGTAAGAGTAAGATCCAATGGATTAATCGTGGTTTGGCATCTTGTTTCTAAAATAGGTATCTAAGAGCAGAATGGTCTGTATAGACCACCGTTTTAGCTAGAACGAGATATGAACGAAATTTGTCAGAAGCAAAGACAATAGCAAGAAGTTCTTTTTCAGTAGTTGTGTAGTTCGTTTGTGCTCCTTGTAACATCTTACTAGCATAATAAATAGGTTGAAATCGTTTTTCAATCCTTTGTCCTAAAACGGCTCCCATTGCAAAATCACTTGCATCGCACATTAGTACAAACGGTAGATTCCAATTTGAAGTTATCATGATCGGCGCATTAATGAGTTTTTCTTTAAGAATATTAAAATATTTGATGCATTCATCTAAAAAGATGAATGGAGCATCTTTTTCTAAGAGTTTATTCATAGGAGTGGCAATTTTAGAAAAATCTTTTATGAAACGTCGGTAAAAATCGGCATGCCCTAGAAAACTCCTAACTCCTCTAACATTGGTGGGATGTGGAAGTTTAGCAATTACATCTACTTTAGCTCTATCCACTTCAATTCCTTCCTTTGAAATTTTATGACCAAGAACGATGCCTTCTTTAACCATGAAATGGCATTTCTCCCAATTAAGTACTAGATTTGATTGTTCGCATCTAATTAGCATTCGTTCAAGATTAACTAGACATGTTTCAAAAGTATCACCGAAGACTGAAAAGTCATCCATGAAAACTTCCATGCATTCTTCTATCATGTCGTGAAAAATAACCATCATGCACCTTTGAAAGGTTGCAGGGGCATTGCAAAGTCCAAATGGCATGCGTTTATAAGCAAAAGTACCATAAGGGCACGTGAATGTGGTTTTCTCTTAATCCTCGGGTGCTATTGGAATTTGAAAGTATCCGGAGAAACCGTCAAGAAAATAATAGTAACTATTTCCGGCTAATCTTTCCAACATTTGATCAATGAAAGGTAAGGGAAAGTGATCTTTTCTGGTGGCGTCATTTAATTTTCTATAATCAATACAAACACGCCATCCTATTACAGTCCTAGTAGGAATAAGCTCATTTTTTTCATTTGTGATGACAGTCATGCCACCCTTCTTAGGTACACATTGAACTGGGCTTACCCATGGACTATCAGAGATTGGATAAATTAAACCTGCATCGAGCAGTTTAATAATTTCTTTCTTAACAACATCTTGCATATTTGGATTTATTCTTCGTTGGCGTTGCACATACGTTTTATGACCTTCTTCCATAAGGATTTTATATGTGCAATACGAAGGACTTATGCCTTTAATGTCATGAATCTTCCATGCAATAGCTGGTTTATGAGCTTTTAGCACAGAAATGAGTTGAGATTTTTCATTTTCAGTAAGAGAAGACGATATTATTACAGGTAATTCAGATTCACCATGTAAATAAGCGTATTCCGAATGGTTTGGAAGTGGCGTTAACTCTAATGTCGGTGGTTCTTCTATCGATGATTTGTATCGATATATGTCTTCCTCTTTTAGCATTTGAATTTCTTCTGTTGTTGGTTCATATCCATTAGCCATGAGTGCGGCTAACATTTCAGCTTCATCAATTGATTCAGTTCGTTCTCCTAAAGAACATTCTCCTGTTCCTTATAATTCTGGAAATTC
This sequence comes from Rutidosis leptorrhynchoides, assembly GCF_046630445.1. Taxonomy (NCBI): domain Eukaryota; kingdom Viridiplantae; phylum Streptophyta; class Magnoliopsida; order Asterales; family Asteraceae; genus Rutidosis; species Rutidosis leptorrhynchoides. Next base: position 392,033,230 of record NC_092333.1, on the reverse strand, counting down.
TTCTAACAATTCTGCATGTGAATCTATAGTTTGAATATAATAACATGTATCATCTGCAGATTGCGGTTGTTGCATGGCTCTTTCAACAGAAAAGGTAACACTCTCGTCCTCTATACTTAGGGTCAGTTTCTTACCGAACACGTCTATTATTGCTTTAGCCGTGTTTAAGAATGGTCTTCCTAATATAAGAGGAACTCGAGAATCTTCTTCCATGTCCAGAATAACAAAAACTACTGGAAATATTAAAGTACCAACTTTAACTAGCTTGTTCTCCATTATCCCTCTAGGATATTTTACTGATCGATCGGCTAGTTGTATAATTATTCGTGTTGGTTTCAATTCTCCAAGGTCTAGTTTAGTGTATAGTGAATACGGCATTAGATTTATACTAGCACCTAAGTCTGTCAATGCTTCTATTGAACTAAGACTACCCAGAAAACATGAAATTGTGAAACTTCCTGGATCTGATAATTTTTCTGGTATCTTATTCAACAACACTGCAAAACAATTAGCATTCATAGTAACAGACGAAAGTTCTTCTATTTTCTTTCTATTTGTGATTAGATCTTTTAAGAATTTAGCATATCTAGGCATTCCTGAGATCACATCAATGAAACGAAGATTTACATTTATCTGTTTAAACATATCCAAGAATTTGGATTGCTCGGCTTCAAGTCTTTCTTTTCTCATTTTACTCGGGTAAGGAAGTGGCGGTTGGAATGGTTTAACATAAGGTTTAGCTTTAACTGCGTTATCTTCATTAACCTTTTCAACTACCGGTTGTGTTTCCTTATCTTGCTCAGGTTGTGGTTCTTGTGGAGTAGGAATATAGTCATCAGAAATTACAGGTATTTCAGGTGGTTTAAGTGTAATACCACTTCTTGTGGTAATGGCTTTAGCTGTTTCATTCCGGGGGTTAGCATTTGTATCACTAGGTAAATTTCCCAGTTTTCTTTCACCTATCAACCTTGCTAGGTTACTTACTTCTTGTTCCAGATTTTGAATAAAAGCTTGTTGATTTCTAAATGCTTGAGCATTTTGTTCATTCGTTTATTTCTGAGATGTGAAAAATTGCGTTTGAGATTCAACTAGCTTCGACATCATATCTTCAAAATTTGGCTTTTTATCATCGGTTTGTGGTGGTTTATTTTGAAAAATAGGTCTTTGCTGATTGTAAGTATTATTGGATACTTGCTGATTGCTAGGACCTTGTTGGTTGTTGTATGGAACATTTCGGTTATAATTCTGGTTTTGATTGTAGATTGGTCTTGGCGGTTGATAATTATTCTGATAATTATTTCCAGGCCTTTGGTTCATGTATGAAACATTCTCTCTTTGTTCCATTGTTTGTTCAATACTGAGACAATCTTTTGTCAAATGTGGTCCTCCACACTGCTCACAACTAATTCGTATTGAGTGAATATCTTTAGTCATCTTTTCCATTCGTCTCTCGACAGCATCTATCTTTGCAGAAATGGAATCAAAGTCATGGCTAGAATCGGCTCTAGCCGCTTTAGATGATCTAACGATATCTTTTTCTTGATGCCACTCATGTGAGTGGGAAGCAGTGTTATCAATAATTTTGTAAGCTTCAGTTGCGGTTTTCTTCATAATGGCACCACCAGCTACTATATCGATGTCTTTTCTTGTAGTGATGTCGCATCCTTGGTAGAATATTTGTACTATTTGATAAGTGTCTAAACCATGTTGCGGACATCCTCTCAATAACTTTCCAAATCTTGTCCACGCTTCATATAGAGTTTCATTTGGCTTTTGCGTGAACGTAACAATTTCTCCTTGAAGTCTTACGGCTTTAGATGCCGGAAAGAATTGTTTAAGAAATTTTTCAACTAAAACGTCCCATGTATCAATCGCCCCTTCAGGTAATGATTCTAACCAATCTTTGACTTCTCCCTTTAAAGTCCAGGGAAATAACATGAGATATACCTGTTCATCCTCCACTTCTCTTATTTTAAATAGAGTGCAGATCCTATTAAAGGTACGGAGATGTTCATTTGGATCTTCCTTCGGCGCACCACTAAATTGGAATTGATTAGTTACCATGTGTAGGATTTGTCCTTTGATTTCATAATCTGGTGCATTAATGTCTGGTTGAGTAATTGCGTGACATTGGCCAGTGCGTTTAGCTCTCATTCGGTCTTCCATACTTAGAGGTTCCAGATTCTCTATGATTGAATTTGTTGAATCTGAATCACTAGAGGATTCTGATTTAATAGTTTGTTCCTCGACAATCTCTGTTTGAATGATTGGTGGTTCTGGAGGAATGATTAATGGTTCAGGATCTCTGAATTGTCCCTGAATATCCTCCGGATTCTCAATTGTGAGGTCGGGTTCAAAAAATGGATTATCGGAAATTTGAATTGGAGTACTTGGTCGACTAGATGACGATTCTAAAGAAAAATCAACGGCGACAATATTGGCTAGATGTCTTGATCGAGTTTCAGGTGGTGAACGTTTTGCTCGGTGCATTCACTGAATATCCTATTAGTTATAAAAGATAAAAATTATATAATTTATCAATAGATGCAGCAGGTAGCCAGGACCCTTTAAATCGGAAGCCCACAACTCGCCACTAACAAATCCAACTATTACTACGAACCTGAAAATTTTGGATGTCTATCGATTTAACCGCTTAAAAAAAATTTTCGTTGAAATTTAAAGAAATTTTAGAGAAGAAATAGAAAATTCTATGTCCTAAAAATTCGAAAGTCGAGAAATAAGAAAGAAAAAGAGCGCGTCGGAAAACGTCGAAAAATAAAAGTTCGAAAAATAATAAAAAGAACGTAGCGCGTCGAAACTTAAAAGTCTAAAAACTAAAAATTAAAAGTTACGTCTAAAGGTATTAAAGCTTAAAGGAATTCTAAATCCAAAACGACAATAACTTAAAAAGTACTAAAATCTTAAAACGGCGTCGTAAAATTCTAAAGCATCTAAATCTTAGTCTAAAGAAAAAGCACTTAAGGGATTTTAATGCAAAGCCTAAAAATCTAGAGCTACTATGGCAAAAACTATATTAAAACTAATTACGAGCGAAAAATATACAACTTACGAATTAAACTAATAAAAAGATACGGAAATATAAAAATAAAACTAAAGTTATAAAAATACAATTTTTTATAAAAATATTATTTTTATATTATTTATTTTATAAAAGTATTAATTTATAATTAATAAAACTAGTTTAAAACTAAAAATACAAAAAAAAATAACAAAACTAAAACTAATTAATTAAATAATTAACCCTAATTAGGGTTTATAATAATAATAATAAAAATATACTCCTTAATTAATGCAGTAGGTCAGAGGTATCAGGCGTGTCAGTAACCCTCATGCGGTCGCATGAGTTTTATTCATCTGGGCCATACGATCGCATGACTTCTGGATCCAGCTCTGCTCTTGGGCTGCTACAGTACCGAGCCTCGTACATTTTTTATATTTATTTTTTTTTGTTTTTTTCTGTTTTTAATATATATAAAATATAGATATAACTTATAAGTTTTTATAACTTTTTACAAAAAAAAAAATAAACTTTTTAATTTAACTAAACTTAAAAATATAGATATATTTTTCTTTTTCTTGTTTTTGGTATTTTTGTATTTTTGATATTTAAAACGTATATTTTTACAAAAATAGATTACGACTTAATAAAAATCTTTTTTTTTATATATATAGCGTTTCGCTTCCGGCGTTTAAGCAGTTCCCCGGTAGCGGCGCCAAAAATACTTGATGTGCGTAGAGGTGTATACTAAATAGTTATATTTTTATTAGGAAATACTATTAAATACGATACAATTTTACACAAGTTATTTATTTATTTATAGAGTGGAAATACCTAAACCTTGCTACAACACTTATAGGCAGTGTACCTAATCGTACAGTAGTGTAGTTTTTAGTAAGTCCGGTTCGTTCCACAGGGAGCTAGCCAAGTTTAACGCTATATTTTTAAAACTAAATTTGTAAATATATATATATATATATATATATATATATATATATATATATATATATATATATATATATATATATATATATATATATATATATATATATATATAAATATAAGTAGTATTATTATTATAAAAGGGGGATTTTACCGTTTAATGACCGGTTTATTGATTTTAAAACTTTAGTCGCAGTTAAAACCTAATGTAAAATAAAAATAACTTAATTTAAAGCGTAAAGTAAATGACAATAATTAAAGTGAGATAAATTAAAATGTGATAAATAAAATGACAATAAGTAAAATTACGATAATTAAAAAGTACTATAAATTAAAAGTGCAATTAAATAAAATGACAGTAAATAAAAGTGCGATGAAATATGAAATAAAGGAATTATGCTTATTCAAACTTCCGTAATCATGATGTTTGACGTGTTGATTTTAATTTATTACCATGGGTTAATTGTCCTTTGTCCTGGATTATTCAATATGTCCATCTGGTTTTTGTCCATAACAGTCCATCAGTAATAAATATAAAGTGCGAGTGTCCTCGTCAAATTATTCTTATATCCGAAGTCAAATATTCCAACTAATTGGGGACTTAAACTATAATTACACCAATTTTCTTTGTATGTAATTCACCCCTGTTTTAATAAGTCCATTAACTATTAATCCATTCCCGTGTCCGGTTAAATGAACGATTATTAGTACTTATAAATATCCCGCCCATCGTATCCGATTGAGTGTATGTGGTTATTTATAGGTACGTCCAATTGTAAATCTTTATATTAAATTAACAAACTATCATTCAATTAAACAAATATAAAGCCCATTAATAGCCCATATTCTAATTTTCACAAGTGTCGTTCTTTTGTCCAAACCCCAATTAAGGTACAAAGCCCAATTACCCCGTCTTTAATATTTTAGTCCAACATCAAGATTAATTCAATTTAAATAAGCATAATAATAACTTAGCAACGAGACATTAATTTAAAAAGGTTGAACATAACTTACAATGAATAATAATAGCGTAGCGTTACACGGACAGAATTTCGACTTACACCCTTACAACATTCGCTAACATACCCTTATTATTATTAAATTAAAATTAAAATTAAAATTAAATAAATATATATATATATATATATATATATATATATATATATATATATATATATATATATATATATATATATATATATATATATATATATATATATATATCGTAGAGATAGAGAGGATAGAAAAAGTGTGTTACATTCGACCAAAAACTACGAAATTTATAGGATGTCACCAACATTTTTGCTCCATGCGATCGCATGGCATTTGTGCCTTCTGGCCATGCGATCGCATGGCCTAGGAATCCAGCTCACATTTGCTTGTTTTCTTCTTGCCAACGGTTTTAATATATAATATAATATAATATATATATAATTTTTAAGAATTAATTATATATTATATTATATTCATGTGCATAGTTGACATGTAATTTTTAGTCCGTTGCGTCGAGCGTTGAGAGTTGACTCTGGTCCCGGTTCCGGATTTTCGAACGTCCTTTCGTACTATTTAATATCTTGTACTTTGCATTTTGCGGCTCGTACTCTTGTAAGTTTGAGACGTTTCTCATCAATAATTTGAACCACTTTGATTGTACTTTGTACTTTTTAGCTTTTTGGTCGTTTACGTCTTCAAATCGTCGAATCTGTCTTTTGTCTTCACCTTTTATTATTTAAACGAATATCACTTGTAAATAGAACAATTGCAACTAAAATCTTATCTTTCTTGAGGGATAATGCTATGAAATATATGTTCGTTTTTAGCATTATCAGTTACAAACATGTAACAGATGCCACAAACATCACACTGATTTTTGGAATGTGGTGTGCAACAAATGTAATCGAAGGGGTCATCTTGCTGAAGATTGTTGGGTTCCTGTTATAAATACAAATGGCACCAAGACTCCTGCCACCAATGCAAATAAAACTTCCCTGACTACTGTTACTTGTTAGGGGTGTGGGAAACAGGGTCATATTAAGAGCCAGTGCCCGAATCCAGAGAAGAATAACGGTCCTGCGCGGGTAAGATCATTTATTATTAATGCTAGAGAGGCATGTGAAGACCCGGAGCTTGTTACGGGTACGTTTACCATTAATGACTTATCAGCATCTATTATATTTGATACTGGTACCGATAGAAGTTACATGTGTAGATACTTTTATGAAATGTCCCGTTCTTATTGATTAAAAACGTTCCATATTAATTGATTTCGTTGCGAGGTTTTGACCTCTATATGAGACTTTTTTCAAAGACTGCATTCATTTTAAAACAAACCATAACCTTTATTTCATCAATAAAGGTTTAAAAAGCTTTACGTAGATTATCAAATAATGATAATCTAAAATATCCTGTTTACATACGACCATTACATAATGGTTTACAATACAAATATGTTACAACGAAATAAGTTTCTTGAATGCAGTTTTTACACAATATCATACAAGCATGGACTCCAAATCTCGTCCTTATTTAAGTATGCGACAGCGGAAGTTCTTAATAATCACCTGAGAATAAACATGCTTAAAATGTCAACAAAAATGTTGGTGAGTTATATGTTTAACCTATATATTATCAAATCATAATAATAGACCACAAGATTTCATATTTCAATATACATCCCATACATAGAGATAAAAAATCATTCATATGGTGAACACCTGGTAACCGACATTAACAAGATGCATATAAGAATATCCCCTATCATTCCGGGAAATCCTTCGGACATGATAAGAACGAATTCGAAGTACTAAAGCATCCGGTACTTTGGATGGGGTTAGTTAGGCCCAATAGATCTATCTTTAGGATTCGCGTCAATTAGTAGATCGGTTTACTAATTCTTAGGTTACCAAGCAAAAGGGGCATATTCGGCTTCGATCATTCACCCATATAATGTAGTTTCATTTACTTGTGTCTATTTCGTAAAACATTTATAAAACTGCATGTATTCTCATCCCAAAATATTAGATTTTAAAAGTGGGACTATAACTCACTTTCACAGATTTTTACTTCGTCGGGAAGTAAGACTTGGCCACTGGTCGATTCACGAACCTATAACAAATATGTACATATATATCAAAGTATGTTCAAAATATATTTATAACACTTTTAATATATTTTGATGTTTTAAGTTTATTAAGTCAGCTGTCCTCGTTAGTAACCTACAACTAGCTGTCCACAGTTAGATGTACAGAAATAAATCGATATATATTATCTTGAATCAATCCACGACCCAGTGTATACACGTCTCAGGCTAGATCACAACTCAAAGTATATATATTTTTGGAATCAACCTCAACCCTGTATAGATAACTCCAACATTACTGCATATAGAGTGTCTATGGTTGTTCCAAATAATATATATACATGGGTCGATATGATATGTCAAAACATTTGCATACGTGTCTATGGTATCCAAAGATTACATAATATATTAGAATACATGTATAATACAATATAAGTTATCTAAGATATGATTTGTATAGAATTGTTAATATTTCCCATAGCTACAAAAATCAAAAAATATACAATCTTGTTTTACCCATAACTTCTTCATTTTAAATCCGTTTTGAGTGAATCAAATTGCTATGGTTTCATATTGAACTATATTTTATGAATCTAAACAGAAAAAGTATAGGTTTATAGTCGGAATTATAAGTTACAAGTCGTTTTTGTAAGAGGTAGTCATTTCAGTCGAAAGAATGACGTCTTGATGACCATTTTGAAAAACATACTTCCACTTTGAGTTTAACCATGATTTTTGGATATAGTTTCATGTTCATAAGAAAAATCATTTTCCCAGAAGAACAACTTTTAAATCAAAGTTTATCATAGTTTTTAATTATCAAACCCAAAACAGCCCGCGGTGTTACTACGACGGCGTATGTCCAGTTTTACGGTGTTTTTCGTGTTTCTAGGTTTTAAATCATTAAGTTAGCATATCATATAGATATAGAACATGTGTTTAGTTGATTTTAAAAGTCAATTTAGAAGGATTAACTTTTGTTTGCGAACAAGTTTAGAATTAACTAAACTATGTTCTAGTGATTTCAAGTTTAAACCTTCGAATAAGATAGCTTTATATGTATGAATCGAATGATGTTTTGAACATCATTACTACCTCAAGTTTTTTGGATAAACCTACTGGAAAAGAGACAAATGGATCTAGCTTCAAAGGATCTTGGATGGCTTGAAAGTTCTTGAAGTAGAATCATGACACGAAAACAAGTTCAAGTAAGATTTCCACTTGAAATAAGATTGTTATAGTTATAGAAATTGAATCAAAGTTTGAATATGAGTATTACCTTATATTAGAAAGATATCTTACTATAAATAAGAAAGATTTCTTGAGGTTGGATGTTCACTCTACAAGATTGGAAGTAAGCTAGCAAACTTGGAAGTATTCTTGATTTTATGAAACTAGAATTTGTAGAATTTATGAAGAACACTTAGAACTTGAAGATAGAACTTGAAAGAGATCAATTACATGAAGAAAATTGAAGAATGAAAGTGTTTGTAGGTGTTTTTGGTAGTTGGTGTATGGATTAGATATAAAGGATATGTAATTTTGTTTTCATGTAAATAAGTCATGAATGATTACTCATATTTTTGTAATTTTATGAGATATTTCATGCTAGTTGCCAAATGATGGTTCCCACATGTGTTAGGTGACTCTCATGACTGCTAAGAGCTGATCATTGAAGTATATATACCAATAGTACATACATCTAAAAGCTGTGTATTGTACGAGTACGAATACGGGTGCATACGAGTAGAATTGTTGATGAAACTGAACGAGGATGTAATTGTAAGCATTTTTGTTAAGTAGAAGTATTTTGATAAGTGTCTTGAAGTCTTTCAAAAGTGTATGAATACATATTAAAACACTACATGTATATATATTTTAACTGAGTCGTTAAGTCATCGTTAGTCGTTACATGTAAGTGTTGTTTTGAAACCTTTAGGTTAACGATCTTGTTAAATGTTGTTAACCCAATGTTTATAATATCAAATGAGATTTTAAATTATTATATTATCATGATAATATTATGTATGAATATCTCTTAATATGATATATATACATTAAATGTCGTTACAACGATAATCGTTACATATATGTCTCGTTTCAAAATCATTAAGTTAGTAGTCTTGCTTTTACATATGTAGTTCATTGTTAATATACTTAATGCTATGTTTACTTATCATAATATCATGTTAACTATATATATATCCATATATATGTCATCATATAGTTTTTACAAGTTTTAACGTTCGTGAATCACCGGTCAACTTGGGTGGTCAATTGTCTATATGAAAGCTATTTCAATTAATCAAGTCTTAACAAGTTTGATTGCTTAACATGTTGGAAACACTTAATCATGTAAATAACAATTTCATTTAATATATATATAAACATGGAAAAGTTCGGGTCACTACATTTTACACTAAATTGAATTGTTCATCATTACCTCTAGATGCTAAGTACATGATTGAGTTAGCTAATGGTAAACTAATTTAAGCCGATAAAATTTGCCGTGATTGTAAAATAAAGTTAGCCGGAGAAACATTTAAAATTAATTTGATACCCGTAGAATTAGGAAGTTTTGATGTAATAGTCGGCATGGACTGGATGTCCAAAATAGGAGTTGAAGTTGTGTGTGCCAAGAAGGCAATTCACATTCCTCGTAAGGATAAAACGGCAGTAATGATATATGGAGAGAAGGGTAACTCAAAGCTAAAACTCATTAGCTGCTTGAAAGTCCAAAAGTGCTTGAAGAAAGGGTGCTATGCTATCCTAGCACATGTTAATAAAATCAAAACGAAGGAAAAAGAGAAGAGCATCAACGACGTGCCTGTGGCAAGAGATTTTCCTGAAGTCTTTCCGAAAGAGTTGTCGGGATTATCTCCATTTAGATCTGTAGAATTTCAAATAGATCTAGTACCAGGAGCTGCACCAGTGGCTCGTGCTCCATACAGACTTGCACTGTCTGAGATGAAAGAGTTACAAAGCCAGTTACAAGAATTACTGGACCGTGGATTCATTCGACCGAGTACTTCACCGTGGGGAGCTCCAATTTTATTCGTCAAGAAAAAAATATGGATCCTTCTGAATGTGTATAGATTACCGCAAATTAAACAAGTTAACTATCAAGAATCAATATCCATTACCGAGAATTGATGACTTGTTTGATCAGATGCAAGGATCATGTGTTTACTCCAAAATCGATCTAAGATCAGGATATCATCAGTTGCGTGTCAGAGAAGAAGATATTTTGAAAACCGCATTTCAGACACGCTACGGTCATTATGAATTTTTAGTCATGCCATTCGGGCTGACAAATGCACTAGCTTTATTCATGGACCTCATGAATCGGGTATCCAGTCCGTATTTGGATAAATTTGTTATCGTCTTTATTGATGATATTCTTATTTATTCCAAAAATGAACAAGAACATGAGCAACATTTAAGGTTGGTACTGGAACTGTTGAAGAAAGAACAGTTATACGCAAAGTTTTCTAAGTGCGCCTTTTGGTTAAAGGAAGTACAATTCCTTGGTCACATCGTGAGAAGTCAAGGAATTCAGGTCGATCCTGCGAAGGTTGAAGCCATTAAAAAATGGGAAACCCCAAAGACTCTGACGCAAATACGCCAATTTTTGGGTCTTGCTGGCTATTACAGAAGGTTTATTCAAGATTTTTCCCGGATAGCCAAACCATTGATAGCATTAACATATAAAGGGAAGAAGTACGAATGACTTCTGAGCAGGAAGCCGCATTTCAATTATTGAAGAAGAAGTTGACTACATCACCTATTCTATCGTTACCTGAAGGAAACGATGATTTTGTAATTTATTGTGACGCTTCGCGACAAGGTTTTGGTTGTGTCCTCATGCAACGAAAGAAGGTTATTGCATATGCATCCCGACAACTGAAGATTCAAGAACAAAATTATACGACTCATGATCTAGAATTGGGAGCAGTGGTGTTTGCATTAAAGATTTGGAGACACTACTTGTACGGGGTTAAATATACTGTGTATACCGACCATAAAAGCCTTCAACATATCTTCAACCAAAAACAACTGAACATGAGGCAATGTAGGTGGTTCGAGCTGATAAACGACTATGATTGTGAAATTCGCTATCATCCCAGGAAAGCAAATGTAGTAGCAGATGCTTTAAGCAGGAAGGAAAGAGAGCCGATTCGAGTACGGTCAATGAATATGAAGATTCATACAAACCTGACTACACAAATAAAGGAGGCTCAACGAGGAGCTCTTACTGAAGAAAACTTTGGAAATGAGATGCTCAAGGGTTTAGTCAAGCAACTTGAGATACGAGAAGACGGAACCCGGTATTTTAATGGACGTATTTGGGTACCGAAGTTTAAAAGGTTAAGAAAATTGGTTTTGGATGAGGCACATAAGACGAGATACTCGATACATCCCGGAGCTAGAAAGATGTATCAAGATCTTAAAGCACACTTTTGGTGGCCAAATTTGAAAGCTGATATTGCAACATACATTGGAGAATGTTTGACTTGCTCCAAAGTCAAGGCAGAACATCAGAAACTGTAGTGACCCGACCAAATCGTCATTGACGGCGCCGACTACTTAGGTCCCGTTACGTGGTCGTAGTCCCTATATGAGACTCGTTTGACCAAAATTATGTCGCGTTCATTTGAAACGTATCATGCTTGCAAGGTTTAGTTTACAAAACCGTTCGACGACAAGTTTAAGTTTACAAGAGTATAAAGTATAAATGAAATAACTTGCGACATAATTAGTTGAAAAATCACGGTTTGCTATAAATAGCGAAAGTATGTAGACAAAATTTTGAATCCAAAGGTGCTATCACTAGGGTATGTATGTATGTATGCTTGACTCCAAGCAAGTAATCAAAGTGTGCGGAAGCATGTATCAAGTAGCCAAGTATGAACCTGAGAAACATATAGAAAACTGTCAACGAAAAACGTTGGTGAAATCATAGGTGTTTTAGTAAGCGTTGTATTTGAACCACAAGATTTAATATAAGATGATTATCAAAATCATTTGCATTCCAAAGTTGTTGTTTGTATCCCGGGCACCCAATTATCAAACTTAACTGTTTTGCACCCTTTGCGTAGTGTTAGAACATACACTAGACCCGAAAATATATTTCATCCGCTAACGGTAGCGAACCGTCCGAATGAGGCTCGTCAAGCCCATGTGATCACATAATATAAGTTCATGTTTACACCCTGCAAGTGTAACTAATGATAATTGAATTGAGGCTTTTTGTTCAAACCCGTACGTGGAATGTTCGTTTTCGTACTTGTGTTCAAAGTGTAAAAGCATGATACGTATATGTTTCTCATCCCATAGTTTAAAGCATAAAAGTTGTTTGAAAGATGGGACTATGATCTCACCTCGAGTGCACGAGTATAAAAGTACTTCACAAAGTAAACGTGTGCATGATAGTTGCTTAGCCTTGACCTAAACAAGTAAGTTGTATCAATTAACCGGTTACGACACAAGGTCGGGCGAAATGTGTTCAATTAGTCCTATGGCTCGTTACGACTCGATTAAATATAGCATGTGAATCACGTTGTCAAGTTTCGTGCAAGAATCAAGTATAAAAGAAGATTAGAACGATTGCATAAACGTTTGGTTAAGTTTGACAAAGAGTCAAACTTTGGTCGGTCAAGGTCAACAAAAAGTCAACACGTTCGGGTCGGGTCCCGAACTATTTTTCTGAGATTTTTATTCATATATAAGCATGTTAGGACAAGTTACATGTGAATCGGAGGTGCGTAGCATAGCAAACATTTTTCGAAATTTGACAAAGTAGGTCAGAACCCAAACACGGCTATCGCCGCGCCGCGGCCAGAGGTGTCGCGCCGCGACATTAGGCGTGGCCTGGTACCTGGTCAGTTTCAAAAGTTCAAGTCTTGATCCAAAATTCAATTTAGCACAAAACGCAAACCGTAAACACTTAGAATACGCATCTTACATCATTGGAAAGCTCTTTTGACAAGGAATACAATTAACTACCTTTCACTAAGCAAAAACATCAATTACAATAATCGAAAACTCGTCAATTGATCAAGAAAGGTTTATTTTCAAAGTTTCAAGTTCGTAAAACGTATTTTATGATTCGGGAATCCAATTTACACATACGATATGCCGCTTCGAAGGTAATTAAGCATACATTGCATCTAAACACTTACTAACAACATTAACAAGCATTCAACGCATCAAAAGTTCATTTCAAAGTCTATCAAACCCTAACCAAAATTCACAAAAATCAATAATCATGTGTTTGAAGTTTTCTTAATCAACCTACGCATCAAAACGAAGCTAGTGATACTAGTAACACAATTAAAACATGAACTTTAACAATCAAACAACATTTAATCTTCCAAAATGCAAGATTAAGCAAACCCATTTCAAATGTTCAAACTAGTTACTCAAAACAACAAATCGAGCAAACAAAATATATATTCATGTTACACACGAGCCATAGACACTAACTAACACCATTTTAAGTATAAAAACACGAATTTAGAGAAAATCTAGAGTTTTAGAAATGTTACCCAAACTTGATGAAATTGGTACCAAAATGTAGAGGATGAAGAGAGGATCACGAAAATATAATTTGTTTTGATGTTTCCTTCTTGATCCGGATTTAGATGATGATTTTATAAAGATGGGTGTTTGAGTTCTAAAATGGAAGAGAGAAAAAGAGGGAGAAGATGAAGTGAGAAATGAATGGATGAGATGGTGGGAGGTGGTGGTGACTAGTTACCAAAATTTGGCCAAGTGCCAAGATTAGTCCCTCAAGTTTCAAAGCGGGTGCGGGAATTAACCAAACGAATATTTTAAAAAACGCCCGAGTAATCGAGTGATGTTATAATTAAATAGCGGGAATATTATGAACGTTAGTCAACAGAAACTACGAATTTAAATAACGAAAGATATTTATAAAAAAAAAAGACAGTGTTAAAAATAAATTTAACGGAAAAATGCGGGATGTTACATTACCTACACCTTAAAAGAAATTTCGTCCCGAAATTTAGTTGGAAGTAGTAGTTGTTGTTTCTTCTTCGAAACCTTGCGCTGCAAATTCTACGAATAAGTGAGGGTACTTTCTTGTTCATTTCAACGAACTTTGACAGTCGGGATTTTTTTACATTGGTTTAAAGTTTGGTTTCACGATTTACAGTTTCAATCGGTCCTCCTATGAGGTGGAGTTTATCGTTGATAGTAAGTTCATCGAAGAGGATAACAAGTTCTTGTTTCGCAAGACACGCCTTTAAGTTTGATACGTAGAATTTAGGATGAACGGAGACTCGAATGAGTTGAAAAATCTAAACGGCTAGTAACGGGTCCAAAACGCCCCAGGATTTTAAAAGGACTAAAAATATCGCGGATTTAGCTATTTACGTTTCCCGAAACGGATTACACCTTTTCAAGGCGCGACTTTTAACGTTACGTGGTTACCTACTTGGAATTCGAGAGGTTCACGTCTAACATCAGCATAGTTCTTTTGGCGACTACGATCTGCCTTGAGCCTTTCTTGGAATTGAAAAATTTTCCGGTTGTTTCATGAATGATTTCGGGTCCGGTGGTTCGCTTGTCAGCTACTTCGGTTCAACAATTTAAGAAAACGACAATTACGGCTATACGGGTCCTCGAAAAGTGTGACGTTAAGACTTGAATGATAACCATCGTTGTAAGAGAATTTGGTTAAAGGCAAAAACTTTTCTCAAGTAAATTTGAAGTTGATAACACAAATTCGTATTATGGTTTTCAAGGTTTGAATCATGTGTTTGCTTGGTCCGTCGGTTTGTGGATGATACGCGGTACTCATGTTTAAACGTGGCCCCGAAGCTTTTTGTAAGGCACTCTGAAATCTAGAAGTGAAATGAGAATCTCGATCCGAAACGAGGTACATTTCTTTAAGGTATATTTGAAAATGTTTGTTAGGACTTGAAAACGTTTGTTGGAACAAGTTTATGTTTCTCAAGAATTTTGCGCCGCGGAAGATTTATCGGTTTCTAAAAACGTTCGTTAGGACTATTCACCCTCGAGGCGAATACTAGTATAACGTGAGGAGTCTCTCCCTCCATTGAGAATTTAGAATAAATATTTCCTTATACGAAAGTGCGAGTGTAAAGCGAGAGAGGTTTCCCCCTCGATGTGAGCATACCAAGCATATTGTAGTTCGTCGATAAAATTGTGCGAAAACGAGATAGTATACACGTATAGCATATGGTTGAAGTCGAAGGAATTTTTCATTCATTCGGAAGCATAAGTATGGTTTGATAATAATCGACGATGTGTCCCGGGTATGGTTGTTATCAGTATTCTCGGAGTTGTCGGATGTTCAAACAAGAAAAATGAAGTCATGTACATGGCACATGGTGGTGATTAGGTTGATCGAGTCCAACCACCATCATGTGTCATTAGAACTTTGGTATGACTTACCGTAATATAACCACGTTGATCGAGTGTCGTTATATTACGCTAACTCATACCTCCATTCCCACATCACTCTATAGATTCAAGTTCGTGTAATCGTGAAGTTTAAAATAAACAAAGTGTAACGACGTCTCTAACGTGACTCGTATTGAATCGAAAGAATTAGTGCAACTATAAAGAAGCGTTCCCCGAGGGAAGTGTATAAATGATTGTTCACGTCATTGCGGTTCAAGTCAAGCGATAATGCCCTTAGGCACGAAAAGAGTAACGAATCATGATAACAAAAAGTACGCAACCGTAGTGATAATTAGCGATGACGATACTCACCTAGAGTAGTGATGGTAGTAACAAGAAGTGGTAGATAGTAAGGAACACCGGTGTGACACCGATAGTAAGTTGAAACGGTGGCGAATCATAATCTGGGAGACAGGGTTCCCGGACAAGTGTGACCAATGAAGTCGTTGTCATCCTTACGCACATGAATCTCGAATTTACGTGTGTTACCAGGAAGTGGCAGAATACGGATTCGTATGATGAAAGTTTGGTACCATTATGGAGTTCACCTAAGAAAAATTCAAGTATATATGCACAAATAGTCAAGTAAGTGCTATCTATAGCAAATGCAAGTCAGGATGCAATGATTAACTATCCGGTTGTAGTCTAGATTCACTAATGCGTCCTAACGACTCTGTCAGACACACTAATGCACATCCTAGTTCCCTACAAGCAACGCTCTGATACCATCTGTAGCGACCCGACCAAATCGTCATTGACGGCGCCGACTACTTAGGTCTCGTTACGTGGTCGTAGTCCCTATATGAGACTCGTTTGACCAAAATTATGTCGCGTTCATTTGAAACGTATCATGCTTGCAAGGTTTAGTTTACAAAACCGTTCAACGACAAGTTTAAGTTTACAAGAGTATAAAGTATAAATGAAATAACTTGCGACATAATTAGTTGAAAAATCACGGTTTGCTATAAATAGCGAAAGTATGTAGACAAAAGTTTGAATCCAAAGGTGCTATCACTAGCGTATATATGTATGTATGCTTGACTCCAAGCAAGTAATCAAAGTGTGCGGAAGCATGTATCAAGTAGCCAAGTATGAACCTGAGAAACATATAGAAAACTGTCAACGAAAAACGTTGGTGAAATCATAGGTGTTTTAGTAAGCGTTGTATTTGAACCACAAGATTTAATATAAGATGATTATCAAAATCATTTGCATTCCAAAGTTGTTGTTTGTATCCCGGGCACCCAATTATCAAACTTAACTGTTTTGCACCCTTTGCGTAGTGTTAGAACATACACTAGACCCGAAAATATATTTCATCCGCTAACGGTAGCGAACCGTCCGAATGAGGCTCGTCAAGCCCATGTGATCACATAATATAAGTTCACGTTTACACCCTGCAAGTGTAACTAATGATAATTGAATTAAGGCTTTTTGTTCAAACCCGTACGTGGAATGTTCGTTTTCGTACTTGTGTTCAAAGTGTAAAAGCATGATACGTATATGTTTCTCATCCCATAGTTTAAAGCATAAAAGTTGTTTGAAAGATGGGACTATGATCTCACCTCGAGTGCACGAGTATAAAAGTACTTCACAAAGTAAACGTGTGCATGATAGTTGCTTAGCCTTGACCTAAACAAGTAAGTTGTATCAATTAACCGGTTACGACACAAGGTCGGGCGAAATGTGTTCAATTAGTCCTATGGCTCGTTACGACTCGATTAAATATAGCATGTGAATCACGTTGTCAAGTTTCGTGCAAGAATCAAGTATAAAAGAAGATTAGAACGATTGCATAAACGTTTGGTTAAGTTTGACAAAGAGTCAAACTTTGGTCGGTCAAGGTCAACAAAAAGTCAACACGTTCGGGTCGGGTCCCGAACTATTTTTCTGAGATTTTTATTCATATATAAGCATGTTAGGACAAGTTATATGTGAATCGGAGGTGCGTAGCATAGCATAGCAAACATTTTTTGAAATTTGACAAAGTAGGTCAGAACCCAAACACGGCTATTGCCGCGCCGCGGCCAGAGGTGTCGCGCCGCGACATTAGGCATGGCCTGGTACCTGGTCAGTTTCAAAAGTTCAAGTCTTGATTCAAAATTCAATTTAGCACAAAACGCAAACCGTAAACACTTAGAATACGCATCTTATATCATTGGAAACTCTTTTGACAAGGAATACAATTAACTACCTTTCACCAAGCAAAAACATCAATTACAATAATCGAAAACTCGTCAATTGATCAAGAAAGGTTTATTTTCAAAGTTTCTAGTTCGTAAAACGTATTTTATGATTCGGGAATCCAATTTACACATACGATATGCCGCTTCGAAGGTAATTAAGCATACATTGCATCTAAACACTTACTAACAACATTAATAAGCATTCAACGCATCAAAAGTTCATTTCAAAGTCTATCAAACCCTAACCAAAATTCACAAAAATCAATAATCATGTGTTTGAAGTTTTCTTAATCAACCTACGCATCAAAACGAAGCTAGTGATACTAGTAACACAATTAAAACATGAACTTTAACAATCAAACAACATTTAATCTTCCAAAATGCAAGATTAAGCAAACCCATTTCAAATGTTCAAACTAGTTACTCAAAACAACAAATCGAGCAAACAAAATATATATTCATGTTACACACGAGCCATAGACACTAACTAACACCATTTCAAGTATAAAAACACGAATTTAGAGAAAATCTAGAGTTTTAGAAATGTTACCCAAACTTGATGAAATTGGTACCAAAATGTAGAGGATGAAGAGAGGATCACGAAAATGTAATTTGTTTTGATGTTTCCTTCTTGATCCGGATTTAGATGATGATTTTATAAAGATGGGTGTTTGAGTTCTAAAATGGAAGAGAGAAAAAGAGGGAGAAGATGAAGTGAGAAATGAATGGATGAGATGGTGGGAGGTGGTGGTGACTAGTTACCAAAATTTGGCCAAGTGCCAAGATTAGTCCCTCAAGTTTCAAAGCGGGTGCGGGAATTAACCAAACGAATATTTTAAAAAACGCCCGAGTAATCGAGTGATGTTATAATTAAATAGCGGGAATATTATGAACGTTAGTCAACGGAAACTACGAATTTAAATAACGAAAGATATTTATAAAAAAAAGACAGTGTTAAAAATAAATTTAACGGAAAAATGCGGGATGTTACAGAAACCATCAGGTTTGCCTCAACAACCAGAAATCCCTGAATGGAAATGGGAATGTATTACTACGGAATTCATCACGAAGCTACCAAAGACTGCATGGGGTTATGACACCATTTGGGTAATTGTCGATTGTCTCACCAAATCTGCACATTTCCTACCTATGAAGGAAATGGATAAGATGGAGAAATTGGTACGATTATACATGAAGGAATTTGTTTCAAGACATGGAGTACCTATTTCCATTATATCTGATTGCGACAGTAGGTTTACGTCAAGGTTTTAGTAATCACTACATGAAGCTCTAGGGACTCGTTTGGATATGAGCACTGCATATCATCCTCAGACCGATGGGCAAAGTGAAAGGACCATTCAGACTCTTGAAGACATGCTTAGAGCATGTGTGATCGATTTCAGAAACGGATGGGATAAATATTTACCATTGGCAGAATTCTCGTATAACAACAGTTATCATACGAGTATTAACGCTGCACCATTCGAAGCACTTTATGGAAGAAAGTGTAGATCCCCTATCTGTTAGAACGAAGTAGGAGACAGATAACTGACTGGTCCCGAGATCATAGAGGAGACTACTGATAAGATTGTGCAAATTAAGGAGAGATTGAAGACCGCCCAAAGTCGTCAAAAGAGCTATGCTGATGTTCGAAGGAAGCCGTTAGAATTTCAGGTTGATGACATGGTTATGTTAAAGGTGTCACCTTGGAAAGGTGTGATACGCTTTGGTAAGAGGGATAAATTGAACCCAAGATACGTAGGACCATTCAAGATCATCGAACGTATTGGACCGGTGGCTTATCGACTTAAGCTACCACAACAACTTGCTGGAGTACACAATACCTTTCACGTCTCGAACCTAAGGAAATTCCTTGCAAAAGAAGACCTCACTGTTCCTCTTGAAGAAATCCAAATCGATGAGAAACTGCATTTTATAGAAGAGCCTGTCGAAATCATGGATCGTGAAGTCAAACGGCTCAAGCAAAGCAACATACCTATAGTTAGGGTTCGTTAGAATGCTCAAAGAGGTCCTGAATTCACTTGAGAAAGAGAGGACCAGATGAAACAGAAATATCCACAGCTGTTTACAAACACCGCCCATTGAATAGGTATTACGTCAAATTTCGGGACGAAATTTCTTTAACGGGTAGGTACTGTCATGACCCGGATTTTTCCATGATTATATATTGAACAATATTAATATTTACATGATTAAATGTTTCCAACATATTAAGCAATCAAACTTTTTAAGACTTGATTAATTGAAACGAATTTTATGTAAACGTGTGACCACCCAACTTGTCCGATGATTCACGAACGCTATAACTTGTAAATAACATGATAATATATATATGAACTTATATATGTATTTAACAAGATGAAATGATAATTAAGTATCTCATTAAGTATATTAACAATGAACTATATACATAAAATGAGACTACTAACTTAAGGATTTCCAAACGATATATATACGTAACGATTATCGTTGTAATAACGTCTTAATATTTATATATCGCATTAAGATATATTAACACACTATGTTATCATGATAATATAACAATTTAACATCCCATTAGATATAATAACAATGGGATTAATTACATTTAACAAGGTCGTTAACTTAAAGGTTTCGAAACAACACTTACATGTAACGACTAACGATGATTTAACGACTCAGTTAAAATGTATATATATATATATATATAGTGTATTAAGATGTATTAATACACATTTGAAGGACTTTAATACATATATCAAAACACTCTTACTTAACAAAAATAATCACAATTGTATTCCCATTTGTTTTCATCAAGAATTCTACTCGTATTCGCTCGGTATTTGCACTCGTATTATACCCAGCTTCTAGATGTATTTACTATTAGTATATACCAATAAAAATCTGCTCCTTAGCAGCCTTAAATGATTAAGAAACATGTGGAACCAACCATTTTTTCAAGTAGCATGAATTATTTAGCAAGAAAACAAAATTAGGAATCTTTTCTTTCTTTATAAACTAAAAAAGTTTTTATGCATGCACACCATTTCTTCTGTGACGACCCGGGAATTTCCGACCAAATTTAAACTTCAATCTTTATATGTTTACGACATGATAAGCAAAGTCTGTAATGTTGAGTCTCGAAAACTTTGAAATTTATATTCATGTAATCAATTACCCTTTGACCATGCCTGACGATTCACGAACCTTAAATCGTAAATAGAAATGTAGATGTAAATAACTATACATGTAATTACTTATATATTATAAATTAAATATATTAATAAAAAGTTAAGTGATTTAGTTATTATGTTAATGTTTGCCATTATTACTTTTATCATTATCATTAAAATAAATATCAATAGTTATAATAATACCAGTTATCTTAATATATGATACTTTAACATAAAATTTAAAACAAGTAAGTGTTATATTATTTTTTTCCAATACCATTAAGAATCATTATTATTAAAATTTATTATTACAAAGATACAACTTATTATCATATTATATTATTATTACAGTTATCCTTAAGAGTACTAATTTGATAATATTGTTATCAATCTACAAATAATACTATGATTATTATTATTAATATAATTATTATTAACAATTATTATCATATTCTTAAAAATATTAAAAGTGATATTATTATTTTTATTAATATTAATTAATATTAATTATTAATATTAATTATTAATATTAATTATAGAATAAAGTTTATGTATTTTATTCAGATCAAATATATAGTATGATCCTGCTTTATTTGATTTTGTTTCTATCTTCTAATTTGTTACACATTACAATCAACTAGTACAATTAAGATTCAATCCAAAGAAAATAGACAAATTCAGTTTGTTACATATCCTTATCAAATCTATACTCTAACAAATTGACAAAATGAATTAAACCAAACACAGAATTCCAAAATCAGTTTAGGGTCATTATCAACCTTATATTTTTGATTCATTTTTTCTCTGCTCCTGCTTAATCTGTCGACCCATTTGTCACAAGAAAACAAGTATGAGCAAATCAATTTCTATTTTCAATCAGTCGTATACAATCTTCTTTGAGAATCACCACCTTCTCTTTCTCTCCTCCTTGTTTCTTTTTCATTTTCGTAAGCCATCTTCAAAAACCACAACCATTTCCTACATCACCTAGCTCGATCACTACCCTTTCCTAATTCTTCTTTGTGATCATTAAGAACTAAAACCATCTTTAACCGAGAACCACCATGATCCGAAACACCACCTCTTCAACATGACTACCATAGCAATAAATCTGCTACTACTCGATAGTTTAATACCTTGCCTAATTTTTTTTATCAAAAAGAACTCAACACCATTATTAACTTATCACCTACAATAAACATTCAACCAATGAATCACTGCTACAAATTCTATTGCAATAAAAGGTTACTTCTGCTACTTCTAATTCGAACTTTTCTACACCTACAACCACCATCAATTTTTTTGTTTCGACAACCACTTGTTCTAGCTACTGCATTCTGTCTCCTTCTTCTCTGAATCACTCGTGAACCACCATTGATATCCTCTCTTTCATCTCTCTCTCTCTAAATTAAAATCACCACAACCACCTGCAACTATCCTTACTGTTGGGTTTCAACCCATCAAGAACTAAAACCCTATTTAACTAAGCTCGTACCTGCTGTCACTTGTTATTGATCGAAACCATCATCCTATCACTATATTCTCTTTTCCTCGCTACAGCTACTGTTATTTTTCTTTCCTATTTCGATTTCTGTTACACAGCGACTAGTTTCTTTTTTTCTTTTCTATCACCCAACACCATAAATATTGAAGACTTTTTATTCACCAAACCCACTTGAAAAAAGATCATGTTTGCAGCTGTAATGTTCTTTGTTTCTATCGGCTAAAAAGGAGAAGGAAGCAAACGAATCAAACACTTTTTGTTGATAAAGATTAATAATAAAATGGTTGAGGAGATGAGCTGTAACGAGGATTGAAACAGCGATTGTTTTGGAATCCTAATCTAACGCAAATAAAAATTGGCCATTTAAATTGTTTGGGCTGTTAATGGACTAATTTAACTTGGGCCAGCTTAGTCTATTATTGAACCGATTTCCATCTTGGGCCGTGACCCAACTCTTTGTTCTTGGAAAGGCTAAGAGGGATAAACCGAATGATGATGATTATGATAATGATAGGATTGTACATGATGATGAAGTTATGTTAATAATGATGTTGATTATGGAACGGGTTAGGTTAGATGGTGTAGATGAAGATGATAAGGAGATTAGAAGGAGAAGAAGAAGTCAGGCGAAGTTAAGGGTTAAATATATTTAGATTAAGTATATTATCAGAAAAACAGTCTTGGTTCAATGGTTTGGTGTAGTGTCGGGTATTCAAGAGGTCACGGGTTCGAGCCTTGTCAGAGGCTTTTCTTTTTAAGAAACCTTTAAGGTAGTTTTTTTTCATATTTTTACTTATTATTATTATTGTTATTATGGTTATAAATATATTAAAAATTGAAGTAAAATTTATGATCAAAATAAATATTAATATGATCTTTGAACTTAATATAATGAACGAGATAATTAATAAGTCTACGATTTAAATATGAATTCCATAAGAGTTGTAAACTTTAATGATAATAATTGTATTATGAACATAAAATGTAAGAACTATAAATTTGAATATAAACTTGTAATAAGAATATGATCATGGAAAAATATAAGTATAATCATGATGGTATAATTATTATCATAATTATTTTTATTATTAGTATTATCATCATTATTATTATTACTATTATTATTGTTATCAAAAGTATTATTTTCGTTATCATTATTATATTTTATTATTGTTATTATAATCATTATCATTTTATTAAAAATATAATTATTAGTAAAAATTATCATGATTAGTAAAGGCATCATTATTATTATTATTATTATTATTATTATTATTATTATTATTATTATTATTATTATTATTATTATCATTTTTATTATTATTCTAGTATTATTATTATTATTATTTTTACAAACAAAAGAAATTTATATACAAATATATTTATTACATAAGTATACTAATATTATACAATATTATGTTTTAACTAATATAATATTAATTATATTGATAAAACATTAACTAAATTATATATCAAATAAGCAATATAATATATTATAAGTATTAATAAAATTATATATAAATATTAATCTTAATACATAACTAAATATATATAATTTTGCTCGATTCCGATTATATGTTTTAATAAATATATGAATAATCTAGGTTCGTGAATCCGAGTCCAAACCCTACAATTGTTCAATGTCGTTATATGTATTTTTACTACAAAATACGATACGGTGAGTTCATTTGCTCCCTTTTACTCATTACATTTTTGGGCCGAGAATACATGCACTGTTTTAATAACTGTTTTACAATATTTATATGCGAGAGTTCATTTGAATCCCTTTTACTCTTTACATTTTTGGGACTGAGAATACATGCGCTGTTTTTACAACTGCTTTATTAAATGCTTTTGAAATATATTTTGAACTGCGAATACATGAAATGCTTTTATAAATGTTTGACGAGATAGACACAAGCAAAACATTCCTCGAATGAATTATTATGCAGATAGAAGTTCTGCGGATTATTATTGAATTATGTGAACATGATAATTGCCACCATTGAATTATGTGGACATGATAATTGCCACCATTGAATTATGTGGACATGATAATTGCCACCATTGAGTTATGTGGACATGATAATTGTCACCAATTGATATGAATGTTATGTATCGAGAGAATGATTTTATACACAGGTTATGTGTATGTTATTTTGTGCACAAGATATGTGTACGGTTACTAAGATTATGAAAGATGATTTCGTACACGAGAAAGGTGTACTGTATTTAAAAGATAGCGCATATGCATTACAGGTGGGTATAGGATTCGGGCCCATTTGTACCATGCAGGATTTAAATCTTGTGGTCTATCAAAATTACAGAATTTTATTGTTTTATGATAAACTTATGAACTCACCAACCTTTTGGTTGACACTTTAAAGCATGTTTATTCTCAGGTATGAAAGAAATCTTCCGTTGTGCATTTGCTCATATTACATGGAGTCGTTCATGGCATATAGAGGTCCGTTCATCGCAATGGTACCAGATGTTATTGTATTCGTTCAGGAAAATTTGGACGGGGTATGACGTGTGGTATCAGAGCGGTGGTCTTAGCGAACCAGGTCTTGCATTAGTGTGTCTAACTGATAGTTGTTTAGATGCATTAGTGAGTCTGGACTTCGACCGTGTTTGCATGTCAAAAGTTTTGCTTATCATATCGTGTCGAAAATTACCTGCTTATCATTCTTAGGAAATCATTTGCTTATCATCCTTAAGTTTAGATGCATCTTAATCCTCCGTAACTTATGGGATTTTAGTATTATATATGCATATGTAAGTTAAGTATTGTAGGGTACTAATCTACATCATATAATCTATTTCTTATCGAAAAATCCTTCATCTGATCGTACGAGATGAATTCTCAACCAGTTCAAATTCCTCGAATTCCGACAGCTATTCCGATATGGAGTTTCACCTAAACTCCGAAAGCAGTGTCACCAGAATGAATCAACCAATTCATATGATGGGTTCGTAGTTGACTTAATCAATGGAGACGCGAAGAAAGCAATCCCTTCCACCAACCAAATTTACCTCTTGGCGATGAACCTGAAACACTTACCGGCGAACCTGTTTGTAATACTATTTTCTCTCTCATTTCCCGAATTTCTCGCCAAGATTATATTCTATCTAAAATTCTAAACCTTATTCATTCGATCGTTCTTACCGACAATCATTCCGGAGTAATAAGTCAACGAGCTTCGCACCCGAGTTGTAGCCTTGGAAAATATAGTGCAAAATGTACCAGCTTCAGCAACATCATCGGCACCATCAGTACCATCAGTAACAGCACCAGTACCATCAAAAATCCATGCCTCAACATCTCATTCTGTACCTCGAGTATAATTATCGTTCCACGAATCGTTCTACATCATTTATCTTCGTTCGACATGGCGATTATATAATCTCTAATGTTTTAGAGATTATATATTTTTATTCTAACGGTAAATCAAATGAGTCTAATATCATATTGACTCATTAAATCCATGATTACATCTGAAGAAAATATATATGTATATATGTTTTCATAAAGATTGTAATTGAAAATTCTTTGGTACAAACTGTTAATGATGAAAATATTTTAACGGGTAGGTAATATCCGAGGAATATTTAAGATTTCACATTAATAAGTTACACTGTACATTCTTCAAATCTGATTCAACAAGTCATTTAATATTCTACTTACATCTACCAATATACGAATTTGTTCACCACAGAATAACCATTTCCATTCAATTTCATATTTGGATTTTGATTTATCAGAATCCAACAAGTGGCATAATGAAGAACACATTTGACGAAATAAAAATTTGATAGAAACAAACAAATTAACTACGAAAAAAAAAATTGTTTAGAATCCACGCTAACTGTTCCATCTAACTGTTCCTAGCTAACTGATTACATTTTATTTTATCCCAATTTAATTATCACAATTTACATTCTCGCAATTTTATTTATCGTCATTTAATTTCTGTTATTTATTTTTACGCACTTTAAATATCGGGACACGTATACAAGGTTTTAACATATCATATCGACGCATCTATATATATTATTTGGAATAACCATAGACACTCTATGTGATGTAATGATCGAGTTCACTATACAGGGTTGAGGTTGATTCTATAATAATATATACACTTTGAGTTGTGATCGAGTCTGAGACATGTACACGGGTCACGATACGTATTAATTAATTCGAATATCATAAACTATATATGAATTATTGAATTAGTGACTATGGACTGCTAACTATGGATTACCAATATTGGACAATTAAAATGAATTAAAATATTGATTATAACATATGAAACTAAACAATTCTTCAAGTTTGCCACTTGATTTCATCTTAAACCTCATTTGTATCTTGACGATTACAATCTGCGTTCAAACCTTTCATGATTCTTGAAAACACCTCAATCTAGAGGACGAACCAACCGCACTTCAACTACAAAAGAAAAGATTGATGCATATAGTCAAACACCTGAAAAACTCTTGGAACCTGAGTAAACGTTTAACACGTATCTGTGCTAGTTCCTTTGACATTGTTATTACCGAAAACAACTCTGCAATCTCTTTTCAAATTAGCCAATTTTGTCACAGCTCCAGCAAATCAACTTCGACATTTTGTTCGAAACAACCTTATTATAACTTTGATATATATGCGTGCTCTTTATTGTTACAGGGGAACCTTTTATATTCCACCATACTACCATCAGCGTTTAATCATCTAAAAGCACAATTCTCCTGAAAACACCTCGGATTGATAACTGACGATTCAGATATGGCTGCATTAAATGCAGACGAAACAGTAAAATTGTAGATAGCCTAAATGGCCAAGAGTTTAATGATAAAGTATGGAGCGTTGGGAACGCTCGATAGAAAATTTGGTACTGAAAAACGGATTGAGCAAACCATGAAGGATACCAAGAATAAATACAAGGACCAAATCCTATATTCAAAGAATCTAGATAATTCTGTATCCGAGGAAATCTTTAGAGAATATCTTGTTTCATACTCATGTTAAATCTTGTGGAAAATCTTTCTCCATCAACCATCGAACTTAGAAATTCCAAAATATCATCATCAATATCTTCGATATTTCTGAGGATATTTTCATAAATATTCTCGTCCGAAATTATATACCTCTTTGTGCTTCCTGTGTTTCATTATATTGGAAACTTCTAAAAATCTAAGTTTAATTTATGAATAAATTATGGAGAAATGTAAAGAAATTGATGCATGAATTAGTATAATATAATGACACTTGATCACTGTGATTATATTACAGTAAGTCATGTTGAGTTTCTAATGGAACATGATGACTCTCAGTACCATCATCATGTGCCATGTTACACGACTCTTACATTCTATCTAATCTATAAACATATCAAGAGCATATTTTCTTGATAGTTCTATCTTTTCTCGTAACTTCTGATAATTTGACAAGTCAAATTGAGTTGTGGAAAATAAGAAAATAAAGGGGGTGGATTTATAGTAAAATATCTGATAGAGCAATCAAAACAGATGATCGCATTTAAAGCGGATCCTAATTCTCTTGATTACCGAAGAATCAAATCTTATTACGAATATTTTCTCCAAATCTCTTGAACTTGGAAATCAATCCTATCTACATCGAAAGATATGACAAATCTATACAATTACTCATTTCACTCTTTGGTGATAGCTTCACTTGTACTCTTCACAACAATCAAATGGTTTTACCCATATTACTTAATGATGATAAAACTCTATTTATCAACTCATATTTGTCACGAAAAAACTCTTATTGTTATCCATGACGACCTCTATCAAATTTCGGGACGAAATTTCTTTAACGGGTAGGTACTGTAACGACCCGGGAATTTCCGACCAAATTTAAACTTCAATCTTTATATGTTTACGACATGATAAGCAAAGTCTGTAATGTTGAGTCTCGAAAACTTTGAAATTTATATTCATGTAATCAATTACCCTTTGACCATGCCTGACGATTCACGAACCTTAAATCATAAATAGAAATGTAGATGTAAATAACTATACATGTAATTACTTAAATATTATAAATTAAATATATTAATAAAAAGTTAAGTGATTTAGTTATTATGTTAATGTTTGCCATTATTACTTTTATCATTATCATTAAAATAAATATCAATAGTTATAATAATACCAGTTATCTTAATATATGATACTTTAACATAAAATTTAAAACTAGTAATTTTTATATTTTTTTTCCAATACCATTAAGAATCATTATTATTAAAATTTATTATTACAAAGATACAACTTATTATCATATTATATTATTATTACAGTTATCCTTAAGAGTACTAATTTGATAATATTGTTATCAATCTACAAATAATACTATGATTATTATTATTAATATAATTATTATTAACAATTATTATCATATTCTTAAAAATATTAAAAGTGATATTATTATTTTTATTAATATTAATTATTAATATTAATTATAGAATAAAGTTTATGTATTTTATTCAGATCAAATATATAGTACGATCATGCTTTATTTGATTTTGTTTCTATCTTCTAATTTGTTACACATTACAATCAACTAGTACAATTAAGATTCAATCCAAAGAAAATAGACAAATTCAGTTTGTTACATATCCTTATCAAATCTACACTCTAACAAATTGACAAAATGAATTAAACCAAACACAGAATTCCAAAATCAGTTTAGGGTCATTATCAACCTTATATTTTTGATTCATTTTTTCTCTGCTCCTGCTTAATCTGTCGACCCATTTGTCATAAGAAAACAAGTATGAGCAAATCAATTTCTATTTTCAATCATTCGTATACAATCTTCTTTGAGAATCACCACCTTCTCTTTCTCTCCTCCTTGTTTTTTTTTCATTTTCGTAAGCCATCTTCAAAAACCACAACCATTTCCTACATCACCTAGCTCGATCACTACCCTTTCCTAATTCTTCTTTGTGATCATTAAGAACTAAAACCATCTTTAACCGAGAACCACCATGACCCGAAACACCACCTCTTCAACATGACTACCATAGCAATAAATCTGCTACTACTCGATAGTTTAATACCTTGCCTAATTTTTTTATCAAAAAGAACTCAACACCATTATTAACTTATCACCTACAATAAACATTCAACCAATGAATCACTGCTACAAATTCTATTGCAATAAAAGGTTACTTCTGCTACTTCTAATTCGAACTTTGCTACACCTGCAACCACCATCAATTCTTTTGTTTCGACAACCACTTGTTCTAGCTACTGCATTCTGTCTCCTTCTTCTCTGAATCACTCGTGAACCACCATTGATATCCTCTCTCTCATCTCTCTCTCTATAAATTAAAATCACCACAACCACCTGCAACTATCCTTACTTTTGGGTTTCAACCCATCAAGAACCAAAACCCTATTTAACTAAGCTCGTACCTGCTGTCACTTGTTATTGATCGAAACCATCATCCTATCACTATATTCTCTTTTCCTCGCTACAGCTACTGCTATTTTTCTTTCCTATTTCGATTTCTGTTTCAAACAAAGAAGGAGGATGAGAGATTGACTGTTACACAGCGACTAGTTTCTTCTTTTCTTTTCTATCACCCAACACCGTAAATATTGAAGACTTTTTATTCACCAAACCCACTTGCAAAAAGATCATGTTTGTAGCTGTAATGTTCTTTGTTTCTATCGGCTAAAAAGGAGAAGGAAGCAAACGAATCTAACACTTTTTGTTGATAAAGATTAATAATAAAATGGTTGAGGAGATGACCTGTAACGAGGATTGAGATAGCGATTGTTTTGGAATCCTAATCTAACGCAAATAAAAATTGGCCATTTAAATTGTTTGGGCTGTTAATGGACCAATTTAACTTGGGCCAGCTTAGTCTATTATTGAACCGATTTCCATCTTGGGCCGTGACCCAACTCTTTGTTCTTGGAAAGGCTAGGAGGGATAAACCGAATGATGATGATTATGATAATGATAGGATTGTACATGATGATGAAGTTATGTTAATAATGATGTTGATTATGGAACGGGTTAGGTTAGATGGTGTAGATGAAGATGATAAGGAGATTAGAAGGAGAAGAAGAAGTCAGGCGAAGTTAAGGGTTAAATATATTTAGATTAAGTATATTATTAGAAAAAAAGTCTTGGTTCAATGGTTTGGTGTAGTGTCGGGTATTCAAGAGGTCACGGGTTCGAGCCTTGTCAGAGGCTTTTCTTTTTAGGAAACCTTTAAGGTAGTTTTTTTTCTTCGTATTTTTACTTATTATTATTATTATTGTTATTATGGTTATAAATATATTAAAAATTGAAGTAAAATTTATGATCAAAATAAATATTAATATGATCTTTGAACTTAATATAATGAACGAGATAATTAATAAGTCTACGATTTAAATATGAATTCCATAAGAGTTGTAAACTTTAATGATAATAATTGTATTATGAACATAAAATGTAAGAACTATAAATTTGAATATAAACTTGTAATAAGAATATGATCATGGAAAAATATAAGTATAATCATGATGGTATAATTATTATCATAATTATTTTTATTATTAGTATTATCATCATTATTATTATTACTATTATTATTATTATCCAAAGTATTATTTTCGTTATCA
This sequence comes from Rutidosis leptorrhynchoides, assembly GCF_046630445.1. NCBI lineage: Eukaryota > Viridiplantae > Streptophyta > Magnoliopsida > Asterales > Asteraceae > Rutidosis > Rutidosis leptorrhynchoides. The sequence continues at coordinate 392,002,233 of NC_092333.1, read as the reverse complement.
TTATTATATTTTATTATTATTATTATAATCATTATCATTTTATTAAAAATATAATTATTAGTAAAAATTATCATGATTAGTAAAGTCATCATCATTATTATTATTATTATTATTATTATTATTATTATTATTATTATTATTATTATTATTATTATTATTATTATTATTATTATCATCATTTTTATTATTATTCTAGTATTATTATTATTATTATTATTATTTTTACAAACAAAAGAAATTTATATACAAATATATTTATTACATAAGTATACTAATATTATACAATATTATGTTTTAACTGATATAATATTAATTATATTGATAAAACATTAACTAAATTATATATCAAATAAGCAATATAATATATTATAAGTATTAATAAAATTATATATAAATATTAATCTTAATACATAACTAAATATATATAATTTTGCTCGATTCCGATTATATGTTTTAATATATATACGAATAATCTAGGTTCGTGAATCCGAGGCCAAACCCTACAATTGTTCAATGTAGTTATATGTATTTTTACTACAAAATACGATACGGTGAGTTCATTTGCTCCCTTTTACTCATTATATTTTTGGGCTGAGAATACATGCACTGTTTTAATAACTGTTTTACAATATTTATATGCGTGAGTTTATTTGAATTCCTTTTACTCTTTACATTTTTGGGACTGAGAATACATGCGCTATTTTTACAACTGCTTTATTAAATGCTTTTGAAATATATTTTGAACTGCGAATACATGAAATGCTTTTATAAATATTTGACGAGATAGACACAAGCAAAACATTCCTCGAATGAATTGTTATGCAGACAGAAGTTCTGCGGATTATTATTGAATTATGTAGACATGATAATTGCCACCATTGAATTATGTGGACATGATAATTGCCACCATTGAATTATGTGGACATGATAATTGCCTCCATTGAGTTATATGGACATGATAATTGCCACCAATTGATATGAATGTTATGTATCAAGAGAATGATTTTATGCACAGGTTATGTGTATGTTATTTTGTGCACAAGATATGTGTACGGTTACTAAGATTATGAAAGATGATTTCGTACACGAGAAAGGTGTACTGTATTTAAAAGATATCGCATGTACATTACAGGTGGGTATAGGATTCAGGCCCATTTGTACCATGCAGGATTTAAATCTTGTGGTCTATCAAAATTACAGAATTTTATTGTTTTATGATAAACTTATGAACTCACCAACCTTTTGGTTGACACTTTAAAGCATGTTTATTCTCAGGTATGAAAGAAATCTTTCGCTGTGCATTTGCTCATATTACATGGAGTCGTTCATGGCATATAGAGGTCCGTTCATCGCAATGGTACCAGATGTTATTGTATTCGTTCAGGAAAATTTGGACGGGGTATGACATCTTCATTCCATTTTCTCATACTTACACTCCCAATTCTCTCTCAAAATACTCCTAACTTCATACTTGATCATATCCAAGTATTTTCACCATCATTTAGCTTCAATTACAAGCTTTAATCATCATAAAAACAACCTAGAATCAAGAAGTTGCAAGATTACTTCCAATCTTTTTAATCCAATCCAACAACTCATCAAAGATCAAGAACTTCCATCTAATCTCAGTAACTTTTCATTCTTAATCAAGGTAATAATCATATCCAAGCTTTGGTTTAATTCCTATAAACATAACTACCTTAAATCAAGTAGTAATCTTACTTGAACTTGTTTTCGTGTCATGATTCTGCTTTAAGAACTTCCAAGCCATCAAAGATCCTTTAAAGCTCAAGTTATTTTCTCATCATTTCCAGTAGGTTTACCTACTATACTTAAGGTAGTAATGATGTTCATAACATCATTCGATTCATATATATATATATATATATATATATATATATATATAACTATCTTATTCGAAGATATAAACTTGTAATCACTAGAACATAGTTTAGTTAATTCTAAACTTGTTCGCAGACAAAGTTAATACTTCTAACATAACTTTTAAAATCCACTAAACACATGTTCTATATCTATATGATATGCTAACTTAATGATTTAAAACCTGTAAACACAAAGAACACCGTAAAACCGGACATACGCCGTCGTAGTAAAACCGGGGGCTGTTTTGGGTTGGATAATTAAAAACTATGATAAACTTTGATTTAAAAGTTGTTCTCCTGAGAAAATGATATTTCTTATGAACATAAAACTATATTCAAAAATCATGGTTAAACTCAAAGTGGAAGTATGTTTTTCAAAATGGTCATCAAGATGTCGTTTTTCGACGGAAATGACTACCTCTTTCAAATATGACTTGTAACCTGTAACTCCAACTATAAACCACTACTTTTTCAGTTTAGTTCTAAATACTACAGTTCATTATGAAACCATAGCAATTTGATTCACTTTAAACGGAGTTGTGATGAATATTTGGCGAGCAAAACAAAATATGCTAAAATTAACGTTGTATGGACGAAAATTATATTGTAAAAACTATATTAACCATATTATTGGTAACTTTTCCTATATATATTTGGACATGTTATCATTAGTATAACAAAATATTATAATCTTAGTTAATTCCGAGATTGTATATATATATATATATATATATATATATATATATATATATATATATATATATATATATATAAAATAATCTTGGTACATTCCATGACAATAAGTATACAATACGTTTTGATAAATCCTAAGACAATAAGTATACAATATGTTTTGATAAATTCTAAGACAATACGTATACAATATGTCTCTGGGTTGATGCAAAGACAATACGTATACAATACGTCGTGGGGTAATTCTAAGATTATATATATACCGATTATTGGACTGTTGGACATTTCAGACTATTTTGGACTACTAACAAAGGACTACTAACATAAAAATATTAAAAATTAATATATAAGTATTCTATGAACTTGTTTTATTTTATTCACACATCGTATTATTATCTGAATCATTATTATTGTTATAGGTTCGTGAATCCAAGGACGACGGCCATATTTTTAATAAGCTGAAAACTTATTATTAATATACTTTTACTACCGTGAGTATATAGTCCCATTTTTAAACTCTAAAAATATTTTGGGATGAGAATACATGCATTTTATGTTTTACGCCATGGACGCAAGAACTTAAAATATATTCTACGTTGAGTACAACTACATTGCATATCTTCCCTAATAGCTTGGTAACTAATATTTACATGTTGTAAGAACATGTAAGCGCGAATCCTATTGATAGATCTATCGGGTTTAACAACCCCAACCAGGCTAGTCGCTCTAGTATCATAAACGGTTGCATAGTACTTCGTTTTTACTACACTTGGTACAGTGTAGGGAGATTTTATAATAAAGGGAATATGCTACATTTATGATTAAGTATGGTTACCGAAGCGCTCAACAACTTATAGAATATCTTTATTGAAGTATTTATAACTATGAAATCTTATGGTCTATATTTATATCGATGCTAGCTTTAAACCTATATATCTCACCAACCTTTGTGTTGACTGTTTAAGCATGTCTATTCTCAGGTCCTTAAGAAAGTCTTCCGCTGTTGCATTATCTGAGCAAGCTGTGCATGGAGTCTCATGCTTTTGTTTAAATGAAGTGTTGCATTCAAAAAAACCTTTTTTATGTATTATATTCGACTGTTATGTCACGTGTGTAGTATTTGGAAACCGATGTATTATGGGGATTATTTCTTAAATAATCGCCCACTTGTTTAAAACATGCATTATGTATAATAAGGGTGTGTCTTTTTATGAAACGAATGCAATATTTTCTAAAATGTATCATATAGAGGTCAAATACCTCGGTATGGGACCAATGAATAACGTACCGTGTTTATAGTAATATGGATGAGTCGTTTCATGGCGTAGGTGCGATACTCTTTCAGAAATCATTCTGAATAGAGAAGACAAAAAACCATCCGTTTCCGTTTCCACTCCACGCATTTAAACCCACCAACTCACACCAAAGAGTTGATGAATAAGAAAATATTCACCCCAAATTCACTACCAAAATACACTACCCATCCACCTTCATTCATTTTCTGCTTTTCAAAAGATCCAGAGATCAATAAAGAGATAGATCGATCAAGTTTACTTTAAAAGCATTTGTTAAAAGTTTCCGAACCCCCGATTGTTTTTGATAGGTCGAAGACCTATTTTTCGGTGAAATATCACTTCCTCTCTGGGCACCAGGAACATATTACAAAAGTTATGAAGAAAAGGGTATGCCAAATATATATATATATATATATATATATATATATATATATATATATATATATATACACACACACACACATTATAAAAGAGCAAAGTCTCTAGAATAAAGGCAAGAAAAACCTGAGAAGTTGTCCAAAAAAATGGATTGTCGGAAGAGCCAAGAAAAAATTCTAGACAAAAGTCTTAGCAAAATCTGCATCTTCCGAAGAACTCATCGCAGAATTCAAGCTGTTTTATATCCAAAAAAGGATACTACGAGGAATCAAAATCTATCAATTCTCTTTAAAAGTAAGAAGATCCAAATACCTTTCACCTTTCCGTAAACTCTCCGCCAACCAACCCTACAACCCGTCTTCCTCTTGAAGAATGTCTAAGAAGAAGATTTGTGCCGTCCTTACTTAACCGGTGGAGATATCGATGCTTTACCAAGCCTATGATGAAAACCGTTACACGACTAGGTTCTGAGCGACAATACAATTATATTAGGGCACCCTAAACACTTAAGTGATATGAGTGACCCGCTAGTGAGAAGCCTGGTCATGTATACTCTACATCTGAGAGTTGGAAAGTACGCCTTTTTCACCATGGACGCAATTGAAATCTAGTGACTGAACCATCGAAGTTTGAAACTTTTTCTGCTACTTTCGAAAGATGTGATGACTTATGATCAAAGCATAATTAAAGAATCCCAGGGTGGGCGAGGGAGAATCTTTTAGAAGATAATCTTATAATTCCACTTTTTTCTTGAAGACAAGCAAAGCTAAGTGTGGGGTATTTGATATCGGCCAAAAAGTCATATTTTTACCCCCCGATATTAAGCCCTGAATCAATAAAGTTCCAAACTTTGTCCCCAAAATAATCGCTTTGTCGGTTAATTTTGTAGATTAAGTAATTACAAATGCAATGCAAAAAGAATCAAGTAAATTGAAGCTAAAATGAAGATTCTAGTGCAAAAACAGTGAAAGACAATTTACGACCCTAGAAACCAAGTTACGTCCGGGAACGAGCGAAACGATCCAAGCAAAACAGCAAAACCAGGGCAGCATCGGCTTACCAAACGGCCTGGCAGCCGGCTTGCCACATCAGAAATGGCTTGCCTTGGCACCAGCTATCAAAAACGGTTGCCTCTAGGACCGACCACACAAAAAGGCTTGCCATCCGGCCTGCCAAACGTCCTGCCAGCCGACCCCAGCCAAGTTTGTGCCTATTTAAAGGGCCATTTGCATTCATTTTTACACACACTCAATTTGTACTTCAATTTTTAGTTTTTAGTAGTAGCTAGCTTAGCTTTTATTATCCAGAGGATATCCCGGCGAGTCACTACGATCTCGGGCAGATTTCTTCGGCCTTTTTAGGTTTTTATCCGAAATATTTTTCTTATTAATTAAACATGTATTGTTATCATTTATGTTTAAAGACGCGTTCTGATATTACCATTTTAGCTTAATTAATCTGTATGTTGCCATGATAGAAGTTTGGGTTAGCGTAGTTATGTTAAATTAGTACGATTACTGTTGTTATACTGAATTTGTGACCCCGATAGATTTGTATGCTAGCATCTTAAGGATTGACCAACCTAGGTTGTGTTCAGGACTTATCCACCTATACGAACTTAGCTACTTCATAGGATTAAGACCCCTGGTTATACTGTACTTGAAGATTCTATGAACTCGGTATGGCTGAAGTTCCCGAGAGGCATCTAATGCACTTTTAGAACACAAAATCTAGGAATTGAGACATGAATGACCTAGTATGCCTATTTATTGTTCCAAAGAGACTTCTTAGGAGCTATTATGATCTAGTTCGTGCCTTAGCTGTGTGACCCAAACCTATTGCATGTTCTTGTTTGATTGTTGCCATAGGATTAAGTCATATCAACTACTTCAGGTATCTATTAGGTTTCTATCTGCTTTACTTTCAGTATATCAACTGTAATGCTGTATAATGTTTAGATTAGTATAATCTCATTAGTATGATGAAATCGTTGTTAGTTTATATTAATGTTTTATCAACTTGACCCGACAGACTCCTTCCGTTTGTGATAAGTGTTTACTCAACACAGCACGTTGTTATTCAGTTACCTAAACTGTTAAAGAGGGTTGAGATTAGAACTCAACTTACTAATAAACCTAGTGCTTCACTAAGGATAACCTCCAAGGTATAGTTACCTTTCAATTATACAACCAAGTGACATACTTTTCACTGTTCAACGAGAAGTCAGAGAGTCTAGAGATAAGTAGGTCTATGTAATTGGCTCATCCAACCAGATCTACACTAGTCTAATCATAGCTTTAACATAAACATAATTACCTTTCCCTAGCCCAAACTGATATCTTCGTCAACATTTTTCTGATCTGCATACTCCGGATATCCCTCCATCACCTTTACTTTTTCGTAATTAGGATTATTCGCTTAAAACCAACTACTATCTTTCATCTAGGTAATTTACCCAAAGACAATTATCCACCTGATCTTCAATTCGTTAAACCATTCAAAAACATGACCCTAGATTAACTTACACCTTCTACCTTAGAAAGTTAAAAGTAAATTTAGGACATGCAAAATATAAAAGAATAAACCACTGTCTCTCTTCTGATAACTAATCCTAACGTTTGTGACCTAATGACACCGCATAAATAAAACCATCTATTTTGATCATATCATAAGGAAGATATCAAGTATCTTTAGAATATGTGAGAGAGATACGTGCATAGGTTATGCATTCAATGCCTATACTTATATGCTTGTGTACGTATCCATTGGGTTGACAATCTTTGTCCAATGGCTAAGAGCATGATCTTTGGTGTCAAATTGTTCTTTAAAATATAAATGTGGACTTCCAGTTAACTTTGTCAAATCTTTTGTTGAGTCTCATCCTAGGTTTGAGTCTCAGTGATTTAGGATTAGTCATTGTCTGTGTGAACTCCTTGAGTGCTCTGGATTATGTCTAAAAATGTTACCAATATGAAGATTTGTAGCCGTCTGAAGATGTATACATTTTGAATCCAAAATTCAAATTCATCAAAAGTTCAAACATTCGTGTGAACTTTTCAAGATTACCCTTTGCCCATAAACATATTGAATATTATTCAACATTGTGTATAGAGACATATCATTTTGTTTTAATCCTTACCATATCAAAAATAACCTTCACCCATGTGTATTCTTTGCACGATGTCATGTTCAATTGAGATGATATGTACATGAAATCACTTTGAAGATTTTCAGTTGCATTGAAGGGTTCATACTCATGCACATTCAAACATTAGTTCGAACAATATTAATTATTTAACAACTAAGTACATCAATATATGTCAGATAGTGCATGACACATTTGCTTATAACGAAAAACTAACGATAAGATTTAAGCTCAATTTTCATAGGATAACTTAATGATAAACTAATGAAAAGATTAATTGTTTTTGGTGTTTTTAATTTTAACGTTAGAAATAATAAATAAAAATATTAATAATGATTGTATTTGCTTAGATGCATTCGGTGTATGTTTCGGACATTATTATATTTTTTCGTATAACCAAAATACTAATTTTAGCATTAACGGTTATAAACTGACCGTTGTACTTTGTTTTACAAAGCTATGTTTAAATCGTATAATCTTTTGTAAATACGAAATATCATGATTGGTATGAGCGTCCTAATCGTAGCTCAATTTGGCGTCGGTAGCTACCACAACTTCTTAGATTCGATTGTGTTTAAAAAATGCAGGTTTTACTAAAATTCACTTTAAGATTTTTTATTTATTTTTGTAATTCCATCTTTATAAAAGACGTATGAGGACATAGGAGTGGTTGAACTAACGGGATGACTTTAACATTCTCGTTCCACTAGCATGTAAAAATGCTTAAACTAGTTCTTTTGAAAGCGATTGACCGTCATCAATTTAAGAAAAAGAGTTTAACCAAATCAACGAAACGGTGTATTGAATTGATATGCATACAAAAATAATAATAAATAAACCACATGAATTAAAGTGTTTTCTGGCTTCTGTCATGATGAAGTCAAAGGCTTGTTATAAGTCAGCCAGCGACTTCAAAACCCTCCAGTTGGCGGCTTTATAAAATGAGCCAGTGGCTGAAAGGGGACAAAAAGCAATTTTTTTTTCCCAAACTCTTACCTCACTATGGGTTATTAGCCCATAGTACCGGTAAGAACAGAAATAAACAAATAGAATTGCATAATGAAATGTAAAGAAAACAAAATTATAAAATGAAGATTATACCTCAATTTGAAAGAAAAAAAAATTGATAAACGGGTTGTGTGTTACAGAAGCTTGGGACAATGAGTACTCCAAGTCTTGAACCAAAATTGAACTGATAATACTAATCTAATTGCTTAAAAGTTTTTATTTAATGAACTTGAAAGAAACCTACTCTAAATTACAGATATTTCGAACTAAAAAGTAGTACAAGTTATTTTTCTAAAGTGCATGAATCTGACCTCTATTTTTTGTAAAAATTCTTCTCAGTCAGCGGTTAAGGATCCTTAGTCGACGGCTCCTCGTTTGGCCGGTGGCTAGATTAACTAGCTGACGACTAAAAGCTATAGTTTCGATCTTTGTCTTACGGAACCACTTAGCCAAAAGTTGGGGCTTCAGATACAGAAATCTGCATTGTATTTTGGTGCATAGCCGCTGGCTCGAATTGTTAAACTAGCGGCTGGAGGCGAGAATCAAGGAAAGTAATTAATCTGGTATGACGCTCTTGTCGTTTCTTCTTTATCCAGCGACTGAGTTATCTTAGCCACTGGCTAGGCTTCAAACCTTGGCATACATTTTATATTGGCTTTAAGACGGCGGCTTGACCAGGCAGCTGTGTTTCTTGACTTGATGCTGACTTTCTCCATTTCTTGATATTTTTGGCCTTTTTACCTTTTTTAATACTTGTTTTCTCACCTTAAAAGTTAGTAGACCTTTTTACATGAATTTATGCATAAAAGACTCATGAAAGTCTACTTTTATGTGATAAAATCGAGAACATACTGTGACGACCCGGAAAATTTCGACTAATTTTAAACCAAACTCTCGATACGATTTAATATCTTTGACACGATAAGGAATGTCTGTTAGGTTGAGTCTCAAAAATTTTGAACTGTTTCATATATTCAATTGACCTTCGATCATTCCCGACGATTCACGAACAACTATTTGTAAATAGATACATGTACATTTGGATATATGAATATATAATTTGAAATATTATATGATTTAATTATTAGAATTTATTATGTAAAATAAAATAAAATATGATATTATAATAATTATTATTTAAAATATATCTATATATATAAATAAAGTATATTAAAAATAAATATTAAACGATTGTAATACTCGTTTGATGTTACGATTGATATTAAGAGAGTTAAATTCAAACTTATATTATTTTAAAAATAAATGGTGATCCTAAAATGAGTGATATAAATTTTAGGCTTACTAAAAAAATGTATTTAGGATCTAGTTATTAAATTTTAACATTTTTATATGTTACCCAAAATCGAGCGGGACAGTTGACGTAATTTTTATTTAATAAATTAATGATCGAATTTTATACCATAATGACCAAAATAAATAAGTATAGTTGATTTAGACATATGGGATATATTTTTTTGAACATTTTTATCCACTACTGATTAACAATAGGGCGCAATATATTTCCTTTATTAAAAAGTGTCGGTAACAAGAAACCAAAGAGTGAGGCTGCTATACTGTAGGTAGTGCACGTTTACTTATTTATGATTGTTTTAAATGTTACTGCTTTTGATTGGTACTACTTTTATATAGATGTACATATTGATTGATACATGCACTGAAAGAGAGTTACCTCTATCACCTATGTATTATTTCTTTCAGTTTTCTAGTTCCTAAATAAAATAACCCATTTAACCACAAATTAAAATTTCAAATACAACACCACTTCGATCAATTTGGTGGTGCCATTGAAGACCATCGCCAACCATCAAATGTTGTTGTGGTTGCAACCTTTCAACTCACAACAATCGAGAGCCACTACCACTCCCGACAACCACCATGAATCACTTTGATCATCATCATAACTCGCCACCTTTTTCTAACCACCATTTTTCATTAACCTATTTTATGTTTTATGGTTACATCGAGCATCGACCCACGACCACCACAATAAATCAAGGTCACCTTCTCCAAGACACCTTCTAACACCACCCATTTACAACCCACAATACCACCACCCGTTTTAGCAAGTTGCTATCCGTTTTGGTTTACTCGATCGACCCATCACCGATTATCACTACAACCTCACCTTGATCATCATTGTGTTATATGCAATCGTGAACCCACCATCATCTTACCACCGGCCAGACTAGTGTCACCATGCACAACCACCCTCACACGTCTAGTTTCTAACAACCACACACCACCTTCAACAACCATAACCCATCATGAACCACACTTTATTTCCTTTAAAACTGTTCGACTGTTTCCTTTCTTTCTAACACGTACAACCATTACCACCGCACTCAATCTTTCTCATCTCTCTCTCTCTCTCTCTCTTCATTGAACTTCTATCATCACATAAACAACCCTATCAATCTTCTTGCTTAATTATTTTAATCACAACTGTTCCTATCAAGAAACTCACTCGTTTTTGCCTCAATATGTCGGACTTTCTTATTCTGCATAAAGGTTCGGGAATAAACCTATATTCTTAATTGTTAATACAAATTGGACCTTTACAGCTAAATGAGTGATTTATTTTTTTTACTATATGGCCGAAAAATTCTATAAGCAACCAAACCCCACTATCCCTATTAGTTAGACATTTTATATTCGGGACTTTTGTAAACTGTTAGACCACTGCATTATGTAGCTTGGGCCGAAATTTAATTAAATACTTGGACTTTCTAATTGCTAAAAGGGCCGTATTATTAGGCTTTCTATTTGAGAGGACGTCGGGATATAAATAACTATTATTATGATAATAATAGTATTATGATGAGGTAGAGTGATGATCATTATGATCATTATGATGATTATAATGATTATGATGTTAGGTGATAGATAATGTTGAGGTAATGATAAAAAAAAATTAAAAAAAAAATAATGATAGTTTATGAGGTGGAGAGTGTAAACGAGGAAGATGATGGTAAAGGTTTATGTACGAAAAAGATGATCGGGAACGATGGTAACCAAAGATTTTAATGATGACTTAATGAGGTCAATGATCTTATGATGATGATATTAGATGTTTATGATGGTGAAGAAAATACATGAAATTATGGTTAGGAATTTGATAAATATAGATGAATGATATCGATGATAATTATGAAGAAAATATATCGAGTTGCTATTGTTGTTGCCGAAGAACAAGGTGTTTTGATTGAGTTGTTTGCTTGATCCTATTTGCTGTCGAGTTAACAAACCCACAATCCATCGTATTATATTTCTTCTACACCCTTATTTAACTTAGACCCAATTATCCATCGATCAGTTTACTTCAAATAAGTTAATGGGCTTGGTGGACTAATTTAATCTCACACATAGACTAGGAGGTGAAACAGATAAAAACGGGTTAAATAAGTTTAAGTTATGATCTACAATAGAAATGGACAGACAGAGGAATAGTCTGGGGTGCATGTAGGGGAACGAGAGGTCGCGGGTTCGAGCCCTGGCTGTGGCATTTTTTTTTTTTTAGAAAAAGAAGAAGAAAGGGAAACAGGAAGAAAAGGGGTTATATAAATATAAGTATCATATTAATTAGGATAAACAGATACAGATGAATGGTTTAGGTTGTTATCGGGTTAGCGGGACGTCGTGGGTTCAAACTCGGACTTGGGCATTTTTTTAAGGATTACTCCTTTGAGGTAGATGTATTCATTTATTTATTAATATTATTATCTTATTATTATTATCTTATTATTATTACTATTATTAAACTAACACTAAATATTAAAATTATGATTATTATTATTATTAACATTAGTATTAATAGGATTATCAAGATCATTGTTATTATTATTATTATTATTATTATTATTATTATTATTATTATTATTATTATTATTATTATTATTATAAGTATTAGTATTATTATAAGTAGTATACATTATTATTAAAATTAACATTTTTATTAAAAGTATTATTTTTATTAAAGTTATCATTTAATCATTAATATTAAAAGTATCATTTTTAACTCTATTATCCTTACTATTATTTTTATGATTTCTAATATTATTTTAGTATTAATATAATATATCTATATGTATATATATATACAAAAATGTATTAAATACATATAACATAACAAAATTAATATTTTTTATTTATATAAAATAAATATATGAAACATATAGGTTATTAATATAAAAATGACATAACTATGAAATTCATATATATATAAACTTGTTCGAATACAATTATATGTGTTAATATATATATAAATGATATAGGTTCGTGAATCCGAGGCCAATCCTGCATTGTTCAGTATCGTCGTATGAATATTTTTACTACAAAATATCGTATGGTGAGTTTCATTTGCTCCCTTTTTAATTGCTTTTGCAATATATATTTTTGAGACTGAGAATACATGCGCTGGTTTTATAAATGCTTTACGAAATAGACACAAGTGATCGAAACTACATTCTATGGTTAAATTATCAAACCGAATATGCCCCTTTTTAGCTTGGTAGCCTAAGAATTGGTGTTTATGATAATTGCCACCAATTGACGTGAATCCTAAAGATAGATCTATGGGCACTAACAAGCCCCAGTCAGAGAATTTGAACTGCTTTGGTACTTCGATTTATCATGTCTGATGTGAGTCCCGGAATGATGGTGATATTCTATATGCATCCTGTTAAAGTCGGTTACCAGGTGTTCACCATATGAATGAAATTTAATTCACGGGTTACACGTGTCAATATATGAAATCTTATGGTCTATTAAAATGATGGAAATGAATGATTATGATAAACTAATGAACTCACCAACCTTTTGGTTGACACTTTAAAGCATGTTTATTCTCAGGTATGAAAGAAATCTTCCGCTATGCATTTGCTCATTTTAGAGATATTACTTGGAATCATTTATGGCATATTTCAAAAGACGTTGCATTCGAGTCATCGAGTTCATCAAGATTATTATTAAGTCGATTATAGTTGGATATATTATGAAATGGTATGCATGCCGTCAACTTTCGATGTAATGAAAGTTTGTTTTTTAAAAACGAATGCAATGTTTGTAAAATGTATCATATAGAGGTCAAGTACCTTGCGATGTAACCAAATATAATGTATTCATCCAGATGGATTTGGACGGATCTCTACAGGTGGTATCAGAGCGGTGGCCGTAGCGAACCAGGTCTTGCATTAGTGTGTCTAACTAGGAGTTGTTAGGATGCATTAATGAGTCTGGACTTCGGCCTAGTAGTTGTTAGGTTATATTAATAAGTCTGGACTTGAACCTGGTCTGCATGTCAAAAGTTTTGCTTACTGTTCTTTATCAAAAAATCTCTACATATCATTTTCAGTCTCGACACGTCTTATTGCAATTATTGCAATTATTGCATAGATGGTGTACATACAAATTCATGTCCCATCACATTAAACTTTGTCTGACACGTTCCCTTAATTCTCACCGTGAACTACGGGATCTCTTGTACCATATATAGGTATTCTATCTAATTAGAATATCATCTGAAATTCGAAAATCATTTCATATCAAAAAACCCTTTACCTAACCGTACATGATGGAATTCACAACTAATTCAAATTCTTTAGATTCCGACAGCTATTCCGATATGAATCTCGACTCCAGCTTCGAAGACAGTGTTACCGGAATGGATCAACCAATTAGCCATCTTCAGTTCTGGATGAATTGGGGGTGGGTTCGTAGCCTACTTAATTATTGGAGACAAGAAGAAAGTGATCCCTTCCATCCCGCACATTCCCCTCTTGGCGAAGAACCTGAAGCACTTACCGGCGAACCTGTACGTAATACTATTTTCTCTCTCATTTCCAGGGTATCTTTGCATGACTATATATTATGTCAAATTCTAGATCTTATTCATCCGCTCGTCCGAACCGACAATCATCCCGGTGTAATAGAAGAAGTCAACGAGCTTCGCGCTCGGGTTATGGCTTTGGAGAATATGGTGCAAAGATTACAAGCACCATCAGCAATCACCAGTACCACCAACAATATCCACATCACAATCTGTACCACGAACATCAACATCATACGCACCATAGATACCAAGGAGTACCAATAACAATGAACGATGAAGTATTGATTCATAACTTCATTGGAGAAATATTCTGCGAAGAATATGTGATTCCTAATAGTTAACGATGAAGTATTTATCCATAACTTCATTGAAGAAATATTCTCCGAAGAATATGTAGTTTCTAATAGTTTTAGAGATTACTTATTCTAGCTCAAACCGAAAATCATATGAGTTTAATATCATATTAAATCATTAAATCCATGATTACATCTGAAGAAAATATATATGTATATATGTTTTCATAAAGATTGTAATTAAAAATTCTTTTGTACAAACTGTTAATGGTGAAAAAAATAAAAAAATAAAAATTAACGGGTAGGTAATACCCGAGGAATATTTAGATTCCACATTAATAAGTTGCACTGTACATTCTTCAAATCTGATTCAACGGTCATTTACTATCCTACTTATATCCACACATATACGTATCCGTTCACCGCAAAATAACCATTTTTATTCAAATTTCGTATTTAGATTTTGACCTATCAGAATTTAACAAGTGGCATAATGAAGAAAACATTTGACAAAATAAAATTTGTTAGAAACAAACAAAATAATTATGAGAAATTTTGTTAAGAATCCATACTATCAAAATCCTAGCTAACTGTTCCTAGCTAACTGATTACATGTTATTTATCACAATTTATTTATCGCAATTTTATTTATCGTCATCTAATTTTTGTTATTTATTTTATGCACTTTAAATATCTGGACACGTATACAAAGTTTTGACATATCATATCGATGCATCTATATATATTATTTGGAATAACCATAGACACTCTATATGCGGTAATGCTCCAGTTAGCTATACAGGGTTGAGGTTGATTCTAAAATAATATATATATACTTTGAGTTGTGATCGAGTCTGAGACATGTATACAATGGGTCACGATACGTATTAATTAATTTGAATATTATATATTAAACTATATATGAATTATTGAACTATTAACTGTGGACTACTGACATTGGACGATTAAAATGAATTAAAATATTGATTATAACATATGAAACTAAACATCTCTTCAAGTTTGCCACTTGATTTCATCTTAAACCACATTTGTATCTTGACGATTACAATCTGTGTTTAAACCTTTCATGATTCTTGAAAACACCTCATTCGAGAGGATGAACCAACTGCACTTCATCTATGGAAGAAAAGATTGATGCATATAGTTATGCACCTGAAACCACTCAGAACCTGAGTAAACGTTTAACACATATCTGAGATCACTCCTTTAGCATTGCTATTACCGAGAATAACATTTCAATTCTCTTTCAAATTAGCCAGTTTTGTCACAGCTCCAGCAAGTCAACTTTGACTTTTCAGTCGAATTAGCCTTATTATAACCTTGTTATATAAGCCTGCCTTTCGTCATCGTTACCGGGGAATCATTTATATTCCACCCCATTAGCGGTAAAACTTATCAACAACTTCACTGATCATAAATCTCTTCGAAAAACCATTATAATTGTTCATTACAACCCTATCATATATTCATCCGCATCTTGCAACGAGAATTACCGGGGAATCAGCAATCAGTACTTTGAAAACTTGAAGCATGCCTACATCAACAGTTATATGTATACATATAACATCTATCTCCTAGACTTATGTACTTCAATTGTGAACTTATGAAAAGCACTCCAGCTTACGAATCAATACTCCAAATTCTGAAAAGGCTGAATGAAGCAGCAGAAACTGTAGACAACTGTAACCAACCTTAATCGTCAGAAGTTTGATTATAAAGAATAGTATGTTGGCAAAGCTCAGAAAAGTTGGAACTGGAAACAGATTGAGCAAACCATGAAGGAGGCTGGGGACAAATCACAAGGACTAAACTTGTACATAAAGAATCTAGATGATTCTGTTTTTGATGAAATCTTTAGCGAATAACTTGCTCCGTAATTGTTCTAAATCATTGTGAATGAATTTCTTCATCACAATTTGATTCTAAAATTCTAAGATATTATCGTATCTTTCGTTATAAATATCCACGATATTTTTGAAGATATTTTCATAACTATTCTTATCTGAAATCATTTATCTCTTCACTATATCAGTGTTACATCAGAAAGAAAACTGTTTCAGTTTCTAAATTCTGAAAAATTTAAATTTAAAATATGAATGTTTTTGAAGTAGTGTTGGAAATTGATGCATGAGTTAGTATAATATAATGACACTTGATCAACGTGATTATATTACAGTAAGTTATGCTGAGTTTCTAATGAAACATGATGATTTACAGATTATAACGTCATCATGTACCATGTTACACGACTCTTGTATTCTATTTAACCTCAAAAATATCAAGAAAACATTTTCTTGATGATTCGGTCTTTTCCGGATATTCTGGTAATTTGACAAATCAAATCGTGCTACTACCTTTCCTTTCTACCTTGTATATTATGACAATTTAAAACTCCATACCTACGGATTCAGGACCATTACTTGCGAAAAAAAAACAAAAAAAAAGCATGAAGCTCCGAAATAGAAAGGGGGTATAAATCGCAGCAAATAAGAGAGAGCACTAACTGTGGATGACCATGATAATAGGAGAGAGAAGCAGGGACATCGAAATATAAGGGAAGATATAAAGCCCAACAACAACTCAGAAATTACAAACCATGAATATTAATACGAATAGCAATATAAAGACGCGGTAAAATTAAGAATAGTATCACCCCAAAGTAATAGTAAAAGTAAATAGATTTTTCTGGTGGAAGATTGAAAATAAGGATGACAGAAGTGCTAATTAGGAAAATATCAAGGATGAGAACTGGATTAAGCATTTTCACAATTTTTTGGATGTATGAACTAAGAAAGAAAGTATAGGAATGGGGAGAATAATGGAACGGAAGAGTTTAATTTATAAAAGAAATATCAGACGTAGTAATTGGGACAAATCATCTCATTAAATTAAAGAGATCCTAATTTTCTTAAATCTCGAAGAATCAGATCTTATAGATTTCCAAGATTTTCTTTTGAATCCCTTGAATTTCAGAATTCAACCAAGACTACGTCAAAAGTAAAGACGAATCTTTATTTCTTCATCCCACTCTTTAAAATTAATCGAATTATTTTATCCATATTACTCTATACTCATATTTGTAACACCCCAGCTTAACATGACCACAATATTGTCCGCTTTGCCCGCAGGCGCACGGCTTTTTCTTGGCGACCACACACGATAAGCACTTTCCCAGGAGGTCACCCATCCTGGTAGTGCTCTCGCCCGAGCACGCTTAACCATAACGTACTCGCACTTTTACTCAGCATGTGATCCCAAAACGCGTTGTGTCATTTAAGCGTGGGTATTACCTTATAATCCCATGATCACTCATGTATGTGGGCGATGTGGGATTTGCCTAGGGTGTTACATTCACCCCCCCTCAGGGACTCATCGTCCTCGATGAGGTTTGCCCCACCACCCCCAACGGCACATGAGTGGCTCTGATACCATTCTGTAACACCCCAGCTTAACATGACCACAATATTGTCCGCTTTGCCCGCAGGCGCACGGCTTTTTCTTGGCGACCACACACGATAAGCACTTTCCCAGGAGGTCACCCATCCTGGTAGTGCTCTCGCCCGAGCACGCTTAACCATAACGTACTCGCACTTTTACTCAGCCTGTGATCCCAAAACGCGTTGTGTCATTTAAGCGTGGGTATTACCTTATAATCCCATGATCACTCATGTATGTGGGCGATGTGGGATTTGCCTAGGGTGTTACAATATTCATCATGAAAACATTTCTATTGTTAGCTATAATGACCTCGATCAAATTTCGGGACGAAATTTCTTTAACGGGTAGGTACTGTGACGACCCGAAAAATTTCGACTAATTTTAAACCAAACTCTCGATACGATTTAATATCTTTGACACGATAAGGAATGTCTGTTAGGTTGAGTCTCAAAAATTTTGAACTGTTTCATATATTCAATTGACCTTCGATCATTCCCGACGATTCACGAACCACTATTTGTAAATAGATACATGTACATTTGGATATATGAATATATAATTTGAAATATTATATGATTTAATTATTAGAATTTATTATGTAAAATAAAATAAAATATGATATTATAATAATTATTATTTAAAATATATCTATATATATAAATAAAGTATATTAAAAATAAATATTAAACGATTGTAATACTCGTTTGATGTTACGATTGATATTAAGAGAGTTAAATTCAAACTTATATTATTTTAAAAATAAATGGTGATCCTAAAATGAGTGATATAAATTTTAGGACTACTAAAAAAAATGTATTTAGGATCTAGTTATTAAATTTTAACATTTTTATATGTTACCCAGAATCGAGCGGGATAGTTGACGTAATTTTTATTTAATAAATTAATGATCGAATTTTATACCATAATGACCAAAATAAATAAGTATAGTTAATTTAGACATATGGGATATATTTTTTTGAACATTTTTATCCACTACTGATTAACAACGGGGCGCAATATATTTCCTTTATTAAAAAGTGTCGGTAACAAGAAACCAAAGAGTGAGGCTGCTATACTGTAGGTAGTGCACGTTTACTTATTTATGATTGTTTTAAATGTTACTGCTTTTGATTGGTACTACTTTTATATAGATGTACATATTGATGGATACATGCACTGAAAGAGAGTTACCTCTATCACCTATGTATTATCTCTTTCAGTTTTCTAGTTCCTAAATAAAATAACCCATCTAACCACAAATTAAAATTTCAAATACAACACCACTTCGATCAATTTGGTGGTGCCATTGAAGACCATCGCCAACCATTAAATGTTGTTGTGGTTGCAACCTTTCAACTCACAACAATCGAGAGCTACCACCACTCCTGACAACCACCGCGAATCACTTTGATCATCATCATAACTCGCCACCTTTTTCTAACCACCATTGTTCATCAACCTATTTTATGTTTTATGGTTACATCGAGCATCAACCCACGACTACCATAATAAATCAAGGTCACCTTCTACAAGACACCTTCCAACACCACCCATTTACAACCCACAATACCACCACCCGTTTTAGCAAGTTGCTATCCGATTTGGTTTACTCGAACGACCCATCATCGATTATCACTACAATCTCACCTTGATCATCATCGTGTTATATGCAATCATGAACCCACCATCATCTTACCACCGACCAGATTAGTGTCACCATGCACAACCACCCTCACACGTCTAGTTTCTAATAACCACACACCACCTTCAACAACCATAACCCATCATGAACCACCCTTTATTTCCTTTAAAACTGTTCGACTATTTCCTGTCTTTCTAACACGTACAACCATCACCACCGCACTTAATCTCTCTCATCTCTCTCTTCATTAAACCTCCGTCATCATATAAACATCCCTATCAATCTTCTTGCTTAATTATTTTTATCACAACTGTTCCTATCAAGAAACTCACTCATTTTTGCCTCAATATGTCGGACTGTCTTCTTCTGCATAAAGGTTCGGGAATAAACCTATATTCTTAATTGTTAATACAACTTGGACCTTTACAGTTAAATGAGTGATTTCTTTTTTTTACTATATGGCCGACAAATTCTATAAGCAACCAAACCCCACTATCCTTATTAGTTAGACATTTTATATTCGGGACTTTTGTAAACTGTTAGACCACTGCATTATGTAGCTTGGGTCGAAATTTAATTAAATACTTAGACTTTCTAATTGCTAAAAGGGCCGTATTATTAGGCTTTCTATTTGAGAGGACGACGGGATATAAATAACTATTATTATGATAATAATAGTATTATGATGAGGTTGAATGATGATCATTATGATCATTATGATGATTATAATGATTATGATGTTAGGTGATAGATAATGTTGAGGTAATGATAAAAAAAAGAAAAGATAATTATAGTTTATGAGGTGGAGAGTGCAAACGAGGAAGATGATAGTAAAGGTTTATGTACGAAAAAGATGATCGGAAACGATGGTAACCAAAGATTTTGATGATGACTTAATGAGGTCAATGATCTTATGATGATGATATTAGATGTTTATGATGGTGAAGAAAATACATGAGATTATGGTTAGGATTTTGATAAATATAGATGAATGATATCGATGATAATTATGAAGAAAAGATATCGAGTTGCTATTGTTGTTTCTGAAGAACAAGGTGTTTTGATTGAGTTGTTTGCTTGATCCTATTTGCTGTCGAGTTAACAAACCCACAATCCATCGTATTATATTTCTTCTACAGCCGTTATTTAAGCTGGGCCCAATTATCCATCGATCAGTTTACTTCAAATAAGTTAATGGGCTTGGTGGACTAATTTAATCTCACACATGGGATAGGAGGTGAAACAGATAAAAACGGGTTAAATAAGTTTAAGTTATGATCTACAATAGAAATTGACAGAAATAGGAATAGTCTAGGGTGCATGTAGGGGACCGAGAGTGTGACGTCCCGAACAAAACCATCGTGTACGATTCGTCAACAACAGAATCTTTACACGGTCAAGTACTACATGCTGTTTGAAAATCAGTTTTGCATTCATAAAAGATAGTGTTTACAAAAGATAACGTGACACAAAACTCATTACAAAGTCATTATTTGAAAATAACATAAACTACGAATGCAAAAGAAAAGTCAATGATTGAGACATCTCTAAGTAATGCAGCGGATTTCTATCACAGCAGGTCCTTAACAGCAATTTTAACACCAAGACAGCAAGTCTAAACAGCAGAAGCAACAAACCTCTAAGCACCTGAGAAAACATGCTTAAAAACGTCAACAATAATGTTGGTGAGCTATAGTTTAAGTTGTAACAGTAATGTAAGGTAGGCCACGAGATTTCAGTGTTCCAAAACAGTATGAAAAGTATATGTTTAACCGTGGGCACTTGGTAACTAACTTAACGTTTATAACCCCCTAAAAGTACACTTGGCGAGTGCGTATGTTTATGAAGTATTAAACACCCGTTAAATGCTAGCGCGACTAGCCCGAGTGGGGATGTCAAACCCTATGGATCCATATCTAAGATTCGCGTTCACCGGTTCAAAAACCAATGACTAAACGTTACCGAGCTAAGGAGAAAGTTTATGCCGTTGTATAACCCACACATATATAAAGTTTAAGTACTCATGCCTAGTATGTAAAACGTAAAAAGTGCATGTATTCTCAGTCCCAAAATAGTTAAAGTAAAAAGGGATGCTATAACTCACAGTGATAAGAGGGGTAAAGTCGATAATGAAAGTATGCAAGTAGTTAGTCGGTCCGAAAGGTCGTCAACCTAAGTCAAAGGTTACTAGGTCAGTATGTTATCCTCATAAGTTCTAATAGTGCATAAAATAAGTTTAAGTGTCATCATCATCATCATTCATCATCATAAAAGCTAAGTAAGTTTGACAAGAATAGAGATCGAAACAATAGGCTGATTTCGGTCAGCTTCTACGACCTCTACGTAAATCAAAAAGACGCGTAATCAGTGGTTATGGTTCCGTATATGAGTCCCCTAGTTTCTGACCAATTTCAGAACAAACTCTTCTTCGTTTGACCGTGGAGACGGTTTAAGTGCGAGTAGGTCAGAAATTTCAGCACAACGGTAATAGGGTGTAGTGACTTTCGGAAGGCCATAAATCCTAAACCGTAACTCGGACTAAGACGAGGTCTAAACAGAAAATAATCTACTCGAACCAAACTAATTGAAAATTTACTTTCCAGTAGCCCAGGTGGTCTAATTAGATCCCGAAAATAGTAAGCAAGGTGCTCCGGTGGGGTTCTTAGTGCTTGATGCTCATCACGATTCTCATCCTTGATGCTTGTAGCTTCAAGTGTACAACTCGTTGATGGGTTAGCATCACCTTGACCAAGATTCTACCATCAACACACAATATGTTAAGACCAAGTAAGAACACAACTCATTTAAGAGTCTTAGATGGATGATGAACCAAGGTTACATCATATCCTTAGTCTTAACACAATTACAAGTTACATTTATAACTAAAGCTATAAACTTTACTTCAATCAAGAAAGTATGAACATAATCTAAGTCAAATGAAGTGATGGAACCCTAAGCTATAGAGCTTGGATCCTTTTCACACAAGGTATAAGGTCACAAAGCTAGAAAGCTTGAACCTTTAGTGTTCTTGAAGAACTTAAAGCATAAAGCTTAGATCTTTAAGTTATATGAAGACCATAAACACAAGTTTTGATCTTTATAACAAAATAATGAGATCATAAGTTAGGAAACTTAGATCCAACAAAATATATGAAGATTCAAGCTAGAAAGCTTGCATCTTGGTTGTTCTTGAAGATCTTGAAGCATAAAGCTTGGATCTTTAAGTTACATGAAGATTACAAACACAAATTTGAATCTTTATAACAAAATAGCAAGATTAAAGTTAAAAGATATAGATCTACAAAGTAGGTGAATATTCAAAGCTAGAAAGCTTGAATCTTCCATGTTCTTAAAGGATTCAAATCCATATTTGAATCTACAAGATGTAATCAAGATCAAAAGCTAAAAAGCTAGACCCATGATGATGATGATGATGAATTCGTGAGAGAGGGAGGAAGAAGAAGAAGAAAAATCAATACTTACACTTTTTAGAGAAAGAAAGAACTAGAGAAAGAATTAGAGAGTGAGTGTGTGTAAATTACAAATGAAAGCAAGTGTAAAATGGATGGAATAAGGCTTGTATTTATAGGTGGTGAGGGTGTGGGTGGGTTAAGGTGGCCGTGATTTTGGAGGGGGGGACAAGTGAGACCAACTTTTGCTTTTTGGTTGATGGTTGTCTAAAGTTGGTGTTTATGTTAGGATCCCATGCAACATTAAGGATAATACTTGACATAAATGCTAGTATGTTCCCTCTAATAAATGGCCATTTGTCTTACATAATAATGGGTTACTAGCTATTTATAATTGGGCTAATTAAATAGTCCACTAACTAGTGTAGGGTGGGCTAAGGCCCAACAAGGTAGAAAGTCTAACAAGACTAACTAGTAAGCATAAGTAAATTACTACGCGTAATTAAGCATCCAAAAACCCAAGTAATTATTATTATAAAATAATAATTAAGATTTCGTAGTCATAATATTCCGATTACGACAAAAGTTAAACGTGTACGCAGTACGCAGTTTGTTCGTAACGTCAAGTGATACTAACGGTCATAAAGGTTTCCGGTGATCACTTTAAGTATCCTACGTACTTAAAGGCACGTTTTAACACATAAATGAAAGTAAGACATGTGTATAAAGATTCCAGAGTATAAAGTAGCACAGTACGCATAAATACGCAGTTTCGCAAAAACCACACGGCACAAAAACAAGTCGAAAAAGTTGGGTCGTTACATTGCCCACCTGTTAATGGAAATTTCTTCCCGAAATTTAAGGTGAGGCAGGTGTTGGAGTCGGGAAAAGGTGAGGATACTTCTGCATCATTTGATCCTCTCGTTCCTAGGTAAACTCGGGTCCACGTTTGGCATTCCATCGGACTCGAACAATTGGAATCTTATTGTGCTTCAAAGTCTTAACCTCACGGTCCATGATTTCGACAGGTTCTTCCACAAAGTGGAGTTTGTCATCAATCGTAAGTTCATTGAGAGGGATGACAAGTTCTGGTTCGGCAAGACATTTTTTCAGATTCGACACGTGAAAAGTAGGGTGAACTGCGCTCAACTGAGTCGGAAGATCCAAACGGTAAGCAACGGGTCCAACACGCTCCAAGATTTTAAAAGGACCAATATATCGCGGGATTAACTTTTCGCGCTTTCCAAAACGGATCACACCTTTCCAAGGTGCGACCTTCAACATTACATGGTCACCCACGTTGAATTCGAAGTCTTTACGTTTAAGGTCGGCATAACTCTTTTGGTTATCACGGGTCGCCTTAAGTCTCGCTTGAATTTGGACAATCTTCTCGGTTGTTTCATAGACTACCTAGGGTCCGGTGATTTTCTTTTCACCTACTTCGGCCCAACAAATAGGAGAACGGCATTTGCGGCCATACAACGCTTCAAAAGGTGTGGCATTAATACTCGAATGATAACTGTTGTTGTAAGAGAATTTAGCTAGCGGCAAATGTCTCTCCCAAGCCTTTCCAAAGTCAATAACACAGGCACTCAACATGTCCTCTAAAGTCTGAATCGTTCATTCGCTCTGACCGTCGGTCTGCGGGTGATATGCGTTACTCATGTCGAGACGTGTTCCCAAAGCTTCTTGTAAAGAACGCCAAAATCTGGAAGCAAATCGGGTATCGCGATCTGAGATAATCGATAAGGGCACACCATGACGAGATACAACCTCTTTGATGTATAGTTGAGCGAGTCTCTCCATCGTATCCGTTTCCTTCATGGCTAAGAAGTGTGATGATTTAGTAAGTCGGTCAACGATAACCCATATGGTATCATAACCGCCTACCGTCTTCGGTAGCTTTGTAATGAAGTCCATCTTTATCCTTTCCCACTTCCATTGCGGGATTTCCAGTTGTTGAAGTAATCCAGATGGCCTTTGATGTTCGGCCTTAACTTTCGATCAAGTCAAACACTTACCAACGTAAGTTGCAACATCCTTCTTAAGATGAGGCCACCAATACTGTTCCTTGAGATCGTGGTACATTTTACCGGCTCCTGGATGAATCGAATATCTCGACTTGTGGGCTTCATCTAGTATAAGGCCCCGTAGATCTCCATAACTAGGTACCCAAATCCTTCCGGCAAAGCATCGGAGTCCAGTCTCCTTAACCTCGAATCTTGAAATGAGAATGTTCAAGTGTTCATGAGAAATATTCTCCTCTTTGAGAGCCTCTTCTTGAGCTACTCGGATCTGTCTATTGAGATTTGAATGAATGGTGATGTTCAAGGCGCGGACAAGAAGAGGTATCGTCCTCTCCTATCGGCTCAGGGCATCGGCTACAACATTTGCCCTTCCAGGATGGTAACGAAGTTCACAATCATAGTCGTTCAGCATCTCAATCCATCATCGCTGCCTCATGTTCAGTTGTTTCTGATCGAATATGTGCTGGAGGCTTTTGTGGTCGGTGAAGATGGTACTTTTAGTTCCATAAAGATAGTGTCTCCACAATTTGAGTGCAAAGACAATGGCTCCAAGCTCGAGGTTGTAAATAGTGTAGTTTTGCTCATGAATCTTTAGTTGACGAGAAGCATAGGTAATAACCTTCGATCTTTGCATCAATACGCAACCAAAACCATTTTTTGAGGTATCACAATATACTACGAAATCATCACTGCCTTCAGGAAGAGATAAGATAGGTGCGGTGGTCAATTTCTGCTTCAAGTTTTGAAATGTTGATTCGTGTTCTTTTTCCCAAATGAACTTCTTTCCTTTGTGAGTCAGCGCGGTCAGAGGACGCGCAATCAGAGAGAAACCTTCAATAAATCTTCGGTAGTAACCGGCAAGACCTAGAAATTGGCGGATGTGAGTCGGAGTAGTGGGGGTTTCCCACTTGCTGATAGCTTCGATCTTTGCGGGATCAACTTTGATACCTTGATCACTCACAATATGACCCAGAAATTGGATTTCCTTCAATCAAAATTCACACTTGGAGAATTTGGCATAAAGTTGCTCTTGTCTCAAGAGTTCCAACACTAGTCGAAGATGTTGTTCACCTTCTTCTTCACTTCGGGAATAGATGAGGATATCATCTATGAAAACGATAACGAACTTGTCCAGATATGGCTTGCATACTCGATTCATGAGATCCATAAACACGGCATGTGCATTGGTTAAACCGAATGGCATCACTAGAAACTCATAGTGACCATAACGGGTTATGAACGCAGTCTTCATCACATCACTCTCCTTCACCCTCAACTGGTGATAACCTGATCACAAATCGATCTTGGAATAAACGCTGGATCCTTGCAGCTGATCGAAAAGATCGTCAATTCTGGGAAGGGGATACCAATTCTTAATCGTCAACTTGTTCAGCTCACGATAATCAATACACATGCGGAAAGATCCGTCCTTCTTCTTCACGAATAAAACAGGTGCGCCCCAAGGCGATGTACTCGGTTGGATAAATCCACGGTCTAGCAATTCTTGCAGTTGACTCTGCAACTCTTGCAGTTCGGAAGGTGCTAGTCGATAAGGTGCGCGAGCTACAGGTGTAGCTCCCGGCACTAGATCGATCTGGAACTCCACTGCTCTCAGTGGCGGTAATTCAGGCAATTCTTCCGGAAAGACATCGGGAAATTCGTTCACAATTCGTACATCATTCACACTCTTCACCTCGGCTTCTAACGTTTTCACATGTGCTAAAACAGCAAGACGTCCTTTCTTCATGATCTTTTGTGCTTTCATGCAACTAATGAGGTTCAGCTTCGAACTACATCTCTCTCCTTAAATAATCAGTGGCTCACCATCTCCGTGTGGTATACGAAGAGCTTTATCTCCACAGATAATGTCGGCCCTTACTTTGGTCAACCAATCCATACCGACAATCACATCAAAACTTCCCAATTTGATGGGTATCAAGTCAATCTCAAAATCCACGCCAGCTATGTTGATAATAGCCCCTCGGCCAATTTGGTCAACTTTCTCAAGTTTTCCATTGGCTACCTCAACAAGCATACTCTCCTTTAAAGGAACTAACGACCAATCTATCTTAGAGTAAAAGTGTCTACAAACATAGCTCCTATCGGCACCAGTATAAAATAGGATAGAAGCTAATAGATTATTGATAGTGAATATACCTGTAACCAAGTCTGGGTTCTCACGGGCATCCCTTGCGTTCACATTGAAAGCTCTTCCATGCGCTGGCCGACCATCCTTCTTCTTGTTGGGATATTCATTCCTGAAGTGGCCCTGTTGTCCGCACTCATAGCACTGCCTTGGCCCAGTAGGGTTTGTCTTCACCGTTGGGGTGGGAATCTTGCAGTCCTTACCAATATGCCCGGTCCTTTTGCACTTTTCATAGACCACATTACAGTACCAGTATGGTGCTTGTAGCACCTCTTGCACTGCGGTAGAGTACCCTTGTAGTTGGGGTTCGAGCTAGGGGTTGGGTTGGGGTTCCTCCAGTCGCTGTTTCCCTTGAAACCCTCATGCCTCTTAGCTGGGTTTTGATCAAAGACCTTTCCCTTGTTTCCATCCCACTTACGCTTCTCATGACTAGTCCCCGATTCTGATTTCGCTTTCTCGGGTTCCTTGCGGGTGATCTGGTTCATCAGGGTGTGCGCCATGCGCATAGCTTCCGGGACGTTGGGTGGCTTAGAAGAGGTGACATTTCCCTGAATGGACTTGGGAAGTCCCCACAAGTATCGTTCCATTCTCCTAAACTCCGGGGTAACCATCGAGGGACACATCAGCACTAATTCCAGATACCTACGGTTGTAACCATCAAGATTGCTTCCCACAACCTTCAACTCCCAGAACTCAGCCTCCATTTTCTGTATCTCTGTTCTGGGGCAGTACTCTTCGATCATGGCTCCCTTAAATTCTTCCCAAGGAGTAGCATAAGCCTCGTCAATACCTTTGGCCTGAGCAAGTGTGTTCCACCAGGTTAGGGCGCCGTCCGACAGCGTACAGGAGGCATACTTGGTTTTGTTCATCTCTGAGCAGTTGCTTACATGGAACACAGCTTCTAGTTTCTCAGACCACCTAGTCAATCCAACTGGCCCCTCAGTACCACTAAAGTTGCGGGGCTTGCAGCTTTGAAACTCCTTATATGTACACCCGTTATGAATGGGCTGGTTAACTAGTGGAGCTTGTGGGTTGATTTCCGCAATAGCTGCGGCTACTCTTTCAGCAATCATTTCCTCAATTTGTGCTGCTGTGAGCACTGCTCTTCTGTTTGCCATTGCTCTTCTAAACAAAAATTTTGACTTAAGTCAAAATCCAGCATTTAATAAATAATAATATAGTATATGGCAACCAACATGGAATCAACGCAATACATGTTAACTAAGTAATGCAACTAGATACAGATACCACATAAACATCATACAGTAACGTAATTAGAACACCGTACAAAAAGTAAACAACACTAAGTTCCATTCATTAATAATAAGGTGCATACATCCGCATAGGTTCGCACAATACATGAGTAAAACATGAAACTACAAACGAGATTACATAATGAAATCTACTACAATGCCCTATGGTGACGGTGGGTAAAGGATGTCCATTACGTGGGACATCTGGTCCTCGAGCTCTGTTACCCGAGAACGGAGGATCTCCACTTCCCTCGTCAGTTCCTCGATGGAGGGAGATACTGGTGGGGCAGGCGGCGCAGTCGGTACAGGTGGTGCAGGTAGTGCAGACGGTCCAGCGCCAGAAGTAGATGGTGCGTAACGATAAGCCTTAAGCACGAATGGATCGGCAGGATAAGGCACAACCCACTTACGGGCGGTGACCCTAGTCCTCAGTCCATGTGCGTTAACGGACGACCTACCTCCGTTAACCCCTGGAATAACAGTACCATCGAAATGATACCGCTTCTTCGATGGTGGGTCCTCGTCAGAATCCTCATCACTGAAGTCATCAGAGGATGAGTCGTCAGATGATGAGTCGTCGAAAACAGCTGGATGTGGCTCTGCTCGGCCGGTAGTCATAATCCGATATCTGAAAGGTGGGATCAGTACGACACGCCCATCAGGAAGGCGTCTAGCCCAATGGTTATGCTCATTGCGGAACGGAACGTCCCCGTATTACCCGGGAATCACAACACCACCGGAATGGTGCTGTGGCTCTGAGGGTCCTGGGATGAGTGGAGCTGGAATCTCCGGTGAATCCTCGTGTCCGTCTGAGGTGATCACTGGGTCGGGTGCATGGCCACTGGATCCAGAGAACAAAGCGCCAGAGTCACTGGAGTGTGTCGACGACGGGATCTGTGAATCGGCAACTATGGCAAGCAAGGTAGAGGGTGAGTCTGAGTCGCTCTCCAAAATGATAACGGGCGGGACATCCAACATCTGAATAGGGAAAAATGACTTTTTCCAAGTCAGTAAGTCATAAAGCAAGCACGTATTAGGCAAAATAATTACGACAGTCTAGATCATCTATAGCAGTAAATAGCATGGCAACAATAGCAAATCGTACAGAGGTATCATGCAATCGAAAGCAGATAATAGCATGCAGTAACAAAAATCAAGTAGCAGTATACGTCATATAGCAGTAAAAAGAAGCAGCATCATGCAGTAAGTTTCGTGAAAACAAGTAAACTAGCAAGTTGTAGATTAGTCCTATTAGTGAATCCTACTCGGACCGGTCTAGACTCACTAATGCAACCTAATTCCCTACAACCAACGCTCTGATACCAAATGTGACGCCCCGTACAAAACCATCATGTACGATTCGTCAACAACAGGATCTTTACATGGTCAAGTACTACATGCTGTTTGAAAACCAATTTTGCATTCATAAAAGATAGTGTTTTCAAAAGATAACATGACACAAAAGTCGTTACAAAGTCATTATTTGAAAATAACATATACTACGAATGCAAAAGAAAGGTCCATGATTGAGACATCTCTAAGTAATGCAGTTGAATTCTAGCACAGCAGGTCCTTAACAGCAAGTTTAACACCAAGACAGCAAGTCTAAACAGCGGAAGCAACAAACCTCTAAGCACCTGAGAAAACATGCTTAAAAATATCAACAATAATGTTGGTGAGCTATAGTTTAAGTTGTAACAGTAATGTAAGGTAGGCCACGAGATTTCAGTGTTCCAAAACAGTATGAAAAGTATATGTTTAACCGTGGGCACTTGGTAACTAACTTAACGTTTATAACCCCCTAAAAGTACACTTGGCGAGTGCGTATGTTAACGAAGTATTAAACACCCGTTAAATGCTAGCGCGACTAGCCTGAGTGGGGATGTCAATCCCTATGGATCCATATCTAAGATTCGCGTTCATCGGTTCAAAAACCAATGACTAAACGTTACCGAGCTAAGGGGAAACTTTATGCCGTTGTATAACCCACACATATATAAAGTTTAAGTTCTCGTGCATAGTATGTAAAACATAAAAAACGCATGTATTCTCAGTCCCAAAATAGTTAAAGTAAAAAGGGATGCTATAACTCACAGTGATAAGAGCGGTAAAGTTGATAATGAAAGGGATGTTATCCTCATAAGTTCTAATAGTGTATAAAATAAGTTTAAGTGTCATCATTATCATCATTCATCATCATAAAAGCTAAGTAAGTTTGACAACAATAGAGATCGAAACAATAGGCTG
The DNA here is from genome assembly GCF_046630445.1 of Rutidosis leptorrhynchoides. NCBI lineage: Eukaryota > Viridiplantae > Streptophyta > Magnoliopsida > Asterales > Asteraceae > Rutidosis > Rutidosis leptorrhynchoides. Next base: position 391,971,506 of record NC_092333.1, on the reverse strand, counting down.
ACTTCAGTCAGCTGCTACGACCTCTATGTAAATCGAAAAGACGCGTAATCAGTGGCTATGGCTCCGTATATGAGTCCCCTAGTTGCTGACCAATTTCCAGAACAAACTCGTCTTTGTTTGACCGTAGAGACAGTTTAAGTGCGAGTAGGTCAGAAATTTCAGCACAACGGTAATAGGGTGTAGTGACTTTCGGAAGGCCATAAATCCTAAACCGTAACTCGGACTAAGACGAGGTCTAAACAGAAAATCATCTACTCGAACCGAAATAACTGAAAATTAACTTTCCAGTAGCCCAGGTGGTCTGATTAGATCCCGAAAATAGTAAGCAAGGTGCTCCGGTGGGGTTCTTAGTGCTTGATGCTCATCCTTGATGCTTGTAGCTTCAAGTGTACAACTCGTTGATGGGTTAGCATCACCTTGACCAAGATTATACCATCAACACACAATATGTTAAGACCAAGTAAGAACACAACTCATTTAAGAGTCTTAGATGGATGATGAACCAAGGTTACATCATATCCTTAGTCTTAACACAATTACAAGTTACATTTATAACTAAAGCTACAAACTTTACTTCAATCAAGCAAGTATGAACATAATCTAAGTCAAATGAAGTGATGGAACCCTAAGCTAGAGAGCTTGGATCCTTTTCACACAAGTTATAAGGTCACAAAGCTAGAAAGCTTGAACCTTTATTTATATAAAATAAATATATGAAACATATAGGTTATTAATATAAAAATGACATAACTAATAAATTCATATATATATAAACTTGTTCGAATACAATTATATGTGTTAATATATATAAATGATATAGGTTCGTGAATCCGAGGCCAACCCTGCATTGTTCAGTATCGTCGTATGAATATTTTTACTACAAAATATTGTATTGTGAGTTTCATTTGTTCCCTTTTTAATTGCTTTTGCAATATATATTTTTAGGACTGAGAATACATGCGCTGCTTTTATAAATGCTTTACGAAATAGACACAGGTGATCGAAACTACATTCTATGGTTGAATTATCAAACCGAATATGCCCCTTTTTAGCTTGGTAGCCTAAGAATTGGTGTTTATGATAATTGCCCCCAATTGACGCGAATCCTAAAGATAGATCTTTGGGCACTAACAAGCCCCAGTCATAGAATTTGAACTGCTTTAGTACTTTGATTTATCATGTCCGATGTGAGTCCCAGAATGATGGGGATATTCTATATGCATCCTGTTAAGGTCGGTTACCAGGTGTTCACCATATGAATGAAATTTAATTCACGGGTTACGCGTGTCAATATATGAAATCTTTTGGTCTATTAAAATGATGGAAATGAATGATTATGATAAACTAATGAGCTCAACAACCTTTTGGTTAACACTTTAAAGGATATTTATTCTCAGGTATGAAAGAAATCTTCCGCTGTGCATTTGCTCATTTTAGAGATATTACTTGGAATCATTTATGGCATATTTCAAAATACGTTGCATTCGAGTCATCGAGTTCATCAAGATTATTATTAAGTCAATTATAGTTGGATATATTATGAAATGGTATGCATGCCGTCAACTTTTGATGTAATGAAAGTTTGTCTTTTAAAAACGAATGCAATATTTGTAAAATGTATCATATAGAGGTCAAGTACCTCGCGATGTAACCAAATGTAATGTATTCGTCCAGATGGATTTGGACAGGTCTCTACACATACTAACCTAATAGCGTTGTAAAGTTTGTATAATTTGGATAGTATACGTGGCTATCAATAACCAACCTGCAAAGTGAGCGAAAAATGACATCTGAAATAGCATCAACATCCCAAAGAGACAATCTATCATGTGTTTTCAATTTCTCTCCCATAAGAAGCGATAGAAGGAACGAGTGTCGAGGGATACATTGAACAAACCACACGAAATCCACCATTGGAACATATGCAAATCATAATCTTACTAAGTATCAAGCTAGACACACTTAGAACATGCACAAAGAACCATGATTATGCTCCCAGAAAAATGTATCAAAAAGTCTAATTAGTGTGATATGAATTATTTGGCCCATCAAAGGTAACCTTGAGCACTAGTCACTCGGCCAGCTCCAACCTTTATTCATCAGTAAGTCACAGACTCGAGCATTAACATTTAACCCACCTGCATGAATAACACATCAAGATATGAACAAGCCTAAAGTACCTTTTTCGCACCACTTGTCAAACCAATCTGAGATACTTTGGCCATTATCAATTCAAAACATGAAAAAGGGTGAACCGTGTCACGAATACTCAAAAGCTTTCTTCAACTCCAACTGACGTTTGATTGAATATGCATGTCCCAAAAATTTCAATTTCTTATATGACATGAATGAACCCATTTAACCCATAACGAGTTCTTGTTCACCAAAAGTGTCCAAATATTCTTAGACATGAAAGATATATTTCAATCACGAATACAGTTTATACCTAGGCCACTTCACTCTTTGGCCTATAAGCATCATCCCATTTAAGCATAGATTTACCGCGTTTCATGTATAATGGCGCTAGGGATGATGAAAACCGACTGCCAATAAATTTGTATAGAATTAATGACAAACATAATAAGTTGCACACTTCTAGCAAAGGATAAAAAACTTATTTCTCTAGTCATCAATCATACACTTGACCTTTTCCACAACAAATTTACAATCTCTATTTATTAATCGAGATGAGACCAATGAGACACCAAGATTACGTATCAGGAGAGAGCCTTCTTCAAAAGGGATCAAAGCAAGAATATTATTCTTCATACTCTTGTGACATTGGCAAATAAATTTGTACTCTTCGGCAAACTTGATGTAAGGCCCGAACAACTTTTAAATTCTTCACCTGTTGCATGTCTAACACTCATAGAATCAATATTAGCATAAGAGAATAGAAACATGTCATCAGCAAAGCAAAGATTCATAATCTCATGTTTTTCACACACTTCTGGTGGAACCTGAATTTATTAGAGTGTGCCACCTCTTTATTATGTAATAACGTAAGCACCTCCATTACTGAAGTAAACATATATGGCGACATAGGGTCACCATGTCTCTGACTATGCTTTTCCTTAAATAACCATGAAGCTCACCATCGACACTTATAGAAAAAGGGGTAGTAGTTACACACTTCATTATCCAACGCACCAAAGTCCGATGAAACCCAAACCAGTATAAGATAATTTCAAGAAATCCCCAGTCCGCAATATCATAGGCTTTTTGAATATCTACTGTAAGACCCTAATCTTCATTGTACATCAGTGTAAATAGAGTACATAAAGTGTGGGAATGATTGTGCAGTTAAACAGAAGTCAGAGACGGATCTGAGCTCAGCGCACCCTTAATAGTGTGCGTGGTGCACTAACACTGTAGCCGTGTTTCTGATCTTTTATTCAGATATTTTGATGGGCATTTTGGTAATTACACTTGTGGACGAGTTAAAGGCCAGTTGGTCAGTTTGTGGAGTATCATTAACTCTATTATCAACAACCTTATCCTCTTCACTTAAATTTTAGAGAGAGAGTGTGATTCTTGAGTGAGAAAGCTTAAATCCAAGAGGAAGAAGTTGTTCTCGAACCAAAGTGCGGGTATTAAAGTTGTTCATCTCCTCTCTAGCTCCGTTGTGGTTGTAGTGGTATGTTCTAACTCTAATTTCCTTACTTTGATTTTGAGTAAGGGTTAGGGTTTGTGATAGTGATGAACATGAAACCCATATTTAATGATTTTGGGTGTTTTTGGATAAGACGAGGTCATGAAGACTCATTGGTGACTAACCTAGGGTTTCAAAATGTTAATTGATGTTTATGAGTTCTAATTGGTTAGTTAATCACTAGCACACCTAGTTAATTAGTAAATGGGTGTGTTGACTTTAAATTAGTCAAAGGGCTAATGATTGACCTAATTGGGAAAAATGGGTATAAAATGCCCTAATTGTGTAATGGTTAGTGTTGTTGGACCTTAATCACTAGCTTTTAAGTGATTAATGATGGTCTTGACCCTTAAAGGGCGGTTTTGGTGAAAATGGGGCATTTAATGCATTTAAGTCATTAAAATGCACATAAGTGAAATTGTTGGTATTTAGTCCAACTAGTTTTTGTGAGTTGATTGAAGTACTTATTATATTAGGTACTTTGCTTTGAAGCTTGCGGAAGTATAAAACCGTTACTGAATCGTTAAGGTGAGTGGAATGATTATATGCATATGTATGTAATGTATTTATTTGTATGCTATGGTATGAACCAAAGAGCTAGTAGTGCCATAGTATGTGCAAGCGTGCTATGATGTGAACCAAAGAGCCGGTAGCGTCATAGTACGTGTGTTATAGTGTGAACCAAAGAGCCGGTAGCACTATAGCACGATTTGTTAGGGTGTGAACCAAAGAGCAGGTAGCACCTTAGCGTTGTTAGAGTGTAAACCAAAGAGCTGGTAGCACTCTAGCGTGAGTATGACTCGAGTTGTGATGTGAACCAAAGAGCCAGTAGCATCATGACAAATGCGTATGGTGTGAACCAAAGAGCCGGTAGCACCATGACGCGAGAATGGTTAACCATGGTTGTGTATTGTTTTGTAGCATATTATATTATGTCGATTATATGTTATTGATTACGCTAGTAGTGGTTTGTTGGAGATTATTTGCTTTGTACTTGAGATGGTATGCTAATTGTATTGCTAGCATGTATGCGGTATATGTGTAAGTGATTGCAAGTAGGTACATGTTAGGACCCTGAAGTTGTATATTGTTAATGTGAATTAAGCTTAAATGAAGGTTCCTTAGAAGAGGGCTATATAAGGAACCTAAGTAGTCCTAATTAGATAGCCATTGTATTGTAACTGAGTTCTAGAAGCTGTGAAATATAATTTTACCGATTCTCTCTCATACCGAGTCTCCTTCCTACATACCGAATCTCATTCTATCTTACCATTTCTCTCAATCTCAACATGATCTGACCTATCATTTGGTATCAGAGCTTCCAGGAATTGATTCTATATCACTATATCGATCCAGAGATTGTAGATTACAGAATCTGAATACTCTCGGTAAAATGAATCAGATTCGGTATTATCGAATTTGATAATCTGACATTCAGATTCTTGTGATAAGTTCAGTGAAGGTGTATTAGGTCTATTAGAAAGAGTTTTGATCATCATTACAGCTTTTTAACTTTAATTATGGAGAATCAAGTTGATTTTTAGAGTTTGTGGCTAAAACTCTCGGTATTGCTTAATTCAAGCTTGATTCTGGATTTTTGTGAAGATTTAAAGATTCAGTTGTGTGCGTGAGGTGTTAAATCACATTTCTGTCGGTTCAATTTCTTCAATTCTTCAAGTTTTGAAGATTTGATCAACACTCGGTATCGTAACCGTCATACCGAGTCTGCTTCATTACTGAAAATTCATCTTAAGTGTTGCAGATTGTGGTGTTTTTGTGATTCTATCACATTCGGTTTGATTATACGCAGCTAATTGGTGTGGTTTGAGAAAGGATTCTGTTATATTTCTAAGTTTTAGACTTAGACTCGGTATTGTCAACTGCTACAGTTGACATTCGGTATCCTGAATCTTCGGTATCATTGATATTCTGTTTGTTACTAACTTGTTTTCTTGTGCAGCAAGGTTACCGAATCTAATTCAAGGGAATTGGATTGTGTTTACACATAATATTTTACAGAATTTGACTACTGAGTCATTTACCGAATCAAAATCTCGGTTTCACTTAATCCTTTGGTTTTAAGTATTCTGAGGCTTCAAGTTGTGTGGTTACCGAATCCATACCGAATCTGGGTGTGTTACTTGTGATTCTTATCAGTTTTTGATACAGAATCTGGTTTACCGAATCTGCTACAGTACCGAACCACTTACCGAGTCTGCTACTGTACCGAATCTTTACCAAATCTGACATTCTTGTTAGATTTTATACTGAACCCTGATCATAGATTGTGTTTAATACCGAATCTATACCGAATCTACCTCAATTTAAGGTGTCTACTCAAGATACTCTTATCATTGGATCAGATTCCCTACCTCCAGTGTTGTTTGATGGCAAGTACACTCAGTGGCTTCATCGTATCACTCAGTACATAGACTATAAGGGTGAGAAAGCTAAACATATATGGGCTTCTCTGAGAGATGGTCCAGTTGTTGATTTTCATCCAGATACTGGTATGCCAATTCCAGTCTATGAACTTTCTGGTGATAAACGTGAAAGAGCTCAGGGTGACATAGAGGCTAAGAATATTGTCATGCAAGCTATCCCATATGAGATATTTGAAAATTTTGATAGCAACACTACAGCAAAAGATATATAGGATGAGATCAAATGACAACAAGAAGGTTATGACATGTCAGACGTTACTAAATTGAATAAGGCTCTGCGATTGTATGAAGATTTCAAGCAGGAACCAGAAGAACTAATCAAGGATACCTACCGTCGTTTCAATGGTGTTCTCAATGAGTTGAAAAGGTGTAAGATTGTAAAAGTACATACTGAAGTCAACATGAAATTCCTCAAAAAGCTCAATGCTGATTGGCTTCCTTATGGAACCATTATTCAATCTACCAAAGAGTTTGACAAGTTGACTATTCATGAGCTTGTTGGAGTTCTTATACATTACCAACCTGAGGTGTCTAAACTTCAAGAAGGAAGGAAAGAGTCTTCTCCGGTTGATCCTCTTGCTCTAATTTCCAAAAAGAAGAGCAAATCATTTTCCAAAAGCTTGTCCAAGAAAGTGCTTGTTGAAGAATCAACTGATTCTGAAGCATTGAATCTTTCTGATGTTGATGATTCTCACCTTGAATAAGTCAAGATGGCAGTCATGTTCACAAACGCCTTGAACAAATACAAGTTTAAAGGAAAATCAAGCAATCAACGCAAAAACTCATCATCTTCCTCGTACTACAAGAAAGCTGATCAATCCAAATAACAACGTGCTGATGATTCTAAGAAGGAAGATTCAATCTGTTTCAATTGTGGCAAAGCTGGTCATTACTCTCATGAGTGCAAGATGCCTAAGAAGAAGGATGCAGCTTACTACAAGAAGAAAATGTTGATGGCTAAGATTGTGAAAACTGGGGGAGAGCTGAAACCGGTTGATGATACTTGGTTTAACTGGACTGATGATTCAGACTCAGAGGTGGAACATGCAAATGTTTGCAAGGTGACTAAGCTCATCAAGGCTAAGGAAGCATTGGAGAATTCTGACTCAACATCTGACGATGATGAGGTACAATCAACTGAAATCTCACCTGATTTTATAAAAATACAAAATGACTTGCTGAAGAATCTGGTCTCAATGTCAAAAGAAGTCAAAGGCTTAAAATCTGAAAACAATATTTTAAAAGATAAAATCAAACTAAATGAGACCAGACCTTCCTTATCCAAATTGCAAATGGATGTGCAACGATTGACTCACCAACTCAGCTCTATGGAAACTGAGTTGGAAGATCTTAAGAAGACAATTCATCCGATTAAAGTCGAACGAATTGATTTATCGTTTAAAATTCGAACGACTTGCAGAAAAAGTTCAATTCTTAGAAAAAGATCTTTCTGATTTAAAAAACCAACATGAACCCACACTTTCAAAGCTAAACAAGAAAATTATTCATTTGGAAAACGCCATAATTGAAAAAGACACTGAAATTTCTTCGTTGTCAAAAGAGTCTGTTCTAATGAAAGCTCAACTTGCTCGATATGCGGAAAAACTCTATCGTACAGAGCAATCTAAAGCTGTCATTGATTTAGAACTTTCAAAACAAACAATTTTCATGAACAGACCAAAAACGATTCATGGTGAAAAGTGGGGGTTGGGTTATGAAGATCCTAAGATCTTAGATGGAGCTTCCAAAAAGATTCCAGGATTATATCATTCTGATTACTTTCAAGCTGGTTTACCACCGCATTTTGTGCATGCTTCTGATGCTGATTTTGATGATATTATTGTTAATCGCAAATCTAAAAAATACCATCAAATTAGCTTAATGTATTAGAAAATTAATGCAAAAATGGGTAAATCAAATCCTGATTTCTTGAAGGAACTTGTTGAAACTGAAAAGAATGTGCAATGTGCTAATTATGTGCCGACACGTAGATTGGTTTACATTCCTACACTCATGCTAGAGAAGTACATTTTAATGCTTGAGAATGAAGTGTTTAACAAACCTAGTTCCAGCATTGTTAACATAGATGAGGTGTTTGATGAATCAACTTTTGATGTGAAACCAAGTCTACCTGCTTTACCTGTATCTCCAGATGATGTTTTCTGTGAAGACCTAGCACATGAACTAACTGTTTTCTTTAAGACAGAATCTCTAGGTCAAAATTCTTTAGATGAAAAAGTAGAACCTCATAATGAACCAATCATTGAACCTTTAATAGATTTTGAAAGTCAACTTCATCCTTTGCATGATTATTATTTGCATTTGCCTGCTGTACGCAATTTGAATCGTATAGTAGCTCAACTAGAATAGGAGAATATTGACTTGCAACTTAAGTGCTAATCATTAGAACAAATGCTTGCTTTGTGTGATAAATTGCCTTCACTGCCTAAGAAAGAATGTACCTATGCTTTTAAGGAGGGTGAAGTGATAGTTTCTGCTGAAGAATTATGTCTTGAGATTAAAAGCTTAAAATAAAAGATAATTCAACTGAAACAGGCTAACACACTTAAGCAATCATCTAATGTTGAAACCAATGTGCTTGAATGTATTGGTGGGATTACTAAGAAGGGGAAGGAAACAATGACATCTAAGGATGTAAAACCCATTACTATTCTTAAAAATCCTCTACGTTCTCAATTTGGCAATCGTGGTTCAAAAGTTGTTTCTACAACTCAATTTGTTGTCAAAAAGGTTCATTCTCCCGATGGTTCTGTGTCAACTGAAAAGATTCCTATGATTCCAATGACAAAAACTTCAAAAGCGAGTCTTTTAACAAAATCAGTTAAGTCCACATAACACACAAGTCCTAAACCTAATTTAAGTGAGTATGATGCAAAAGAACGTAAAATCAAATTAGAGATTTTGCAAAATCAATCATCTCATGTGTCAACTGAAAAGTTTGGACGTCTAACTAACAAAGGTGTTTTTCGTGTCACAGGTCATAATCCAAACTTGAATTACAAATCTGTATGGGTTCCTAAGTCCACGACTAAGAAAGTAGCAACCAAACCAACGCAATCTGCTAGTCGGCCTAGGAAATCATCTCATGTTTTTCAATTTTCGTCTGTGAACAAAACATCTACTTGGAATAAATTGTGTGTTAAGACTTCTGATAACGATGTAAAACTTGATATTGCGTATGATTCTTCATGTAATGTAGTTTTAAATGATGCTTTATTGTCTAAAGTGCATGATGCTTTACGTGATTATTTCATCGTAGATCCAAAGTTTATTGCTGGTACTAACCGAAAAGGACCCAAGAATCTTTGGGTACCTAAACTCTAGGAAATTCACATTTACAGGGTTTCGACGTCTGTGTTTGGTGTATCGATTCCGGTTGTTCTCGATACATGACGGGCGATAAATCCTTACTTGTCAACTTCATTGACAAATTCCTAGGAACGGTTACATTTGGAAATGATGAAATTGCAGCGATAACGGGTTACGGAGATTATGTGCAAAATGGCATAACAATCAAATAGGTTTAATATGTTGAAGGTTTGGGGTGCAGTTTATTTAGTGTGAGTCAATTCTGCGATGGAGATCTTAAAGTTCTGCTTGAACGTCGTCAATGCTCGGTGCAATCCACCGAAAGAAATGATCTTCTTGTTGGTAAACGTTATACTTCACTATATACTATTGACCTCAATGATGCACCTTCACATACAACCATGTGTTTGGCTACTCGTTCTCCCAAAGAAAATTCATGGTTATTGCATCATCGGATGTCACACCTGAATTATAAGGGTATCAATCGACTGGTCTCTAAAGACTTAGTTGATGGTATTCCAACCTTTCAATATGATAAGCATCATGTGTGTCCATCATGTGCGATGGGTAAGCTGAAACGGACTAATCATCCGCTTAAGCACAACCCCAGTACTTCATCGTCTTTGCAATTATTGCATATGGACTTATGTGGACCCATACATATTTCTAGCCTTGGTGGCAAGAAACATGTGCTTGTTATTGTCGATGACTATACCCGATTTACATGGATTTTTCTTTTGCGAACTAAGTCAGAAACCCCCGCCATTATCATTGAGTTCATTAAAAAGACTCAACGCTCTTTTAAAAACATGTTAAGAGCATTAGAACTGATAATGGGACGGAATTTAAGAATGACCCGCTTGATAGTTATTTGAAAGACCAAGGCATTGAACATCAGTTTTCTGCTGCTCGGACCCCCCAACAGAATGGAGAAGTCGAACTACGTAATCGTACGTTGTGCGAAGCAGCTCGAACGATGCTTGCTTACTTCAAACTACCTCCAAAAATGTGGGGGGAGGCCATTTCAACTGCATGCTATACCCAAAATCGTTGTATTGTTAATAAATGTTTTGATAAAACTCCATATTAGTTATTATATGGTAGACGCCCGAATGTCAAATATTTCCGTGTCTTTGGTTGTATATGCTATGTGCTTAACGATTTTGACAGCCTCGGAAAGTTTGATCCAAATGGTGATCAAGCTATATTTCTCGGTTATTCTTCGAACAAAGTTGCCTATCGGGTTTATCACAAACGGACAAAAATGATTAAAGAGAGCATAAATGTCAAGTTCGATGAATTTTCGGGAATGGCTTTTGAACATCTCAGTTCAAAACCCGATCCTAACCCGGCTACTACTTCTTTCGCGCAAAACTCAATTTTCTCGACGAAGGGTGTTCCTACGGTTACATCAGAGGAACTGGATATCTTGTTTGATACTCTTTATGCTCCTCAATGGCATTCAAATGTTCAAGCCGTACCGGTTACACCGTCACAGTCAACTACTGTGGAGACTCAACAAAGTCTTTTTGATGAAGATACAACACCAACTGATTCACCTGTTGCTTCTTCATCCTCCCTACCACCTCCTGTTACTGATAATATTGAACCAATTCAAGATTCATCAGTTGATACAACTCCAGCTGTTTCTCCAAATATTCAATTGAATCCATTAGATAATGTTACATCAGATCAAGCGGATCAAGGCTCAACGTCAACAACGGTTGATGTTTCAATGGATACCACTGATGAACAACCTCTTCCACATCACCGATGGACTAAAAGTCATCCAATGGATCTTATTATTGGTGATGCATCTGCTCCAGTCTCAACTCGAAGGGCTACTTGGAATATGTGTCTATACACAGCCTTTCTTAGTAAGATTGAACCAACAACGGTTGCTCAAGCTTTACTAGATCCGAACTGGGTGGTTGCAATGCAAGAAGAAATTAATCAATTTGAACGGTTGAAAGTATGGCGATTAGTTCCAAGACCAATGGGTCAACGACCAATAGGGGTTAAGTGGATTTTTAAGAACAAGAAGGATTCTGATGGAATTGTGGTTCGGAATAAGGCACGTCTTGTGGCCAAGGGATATCGACAACAAGAGGGTGTTGATTATGACGAGACGTTTGCTCCGGTTGCTCAGATTGAGGCTATTCGTCTTTTCCTTAACTTTGCTTCTTTTATGAAGTTTACGGTGTTTCAAATGAATGTCAAAACTGCTTTTCTGAACGGTCATCTTCAAGAGGAAGTCTATGTCGATCAACCAGAAGGCTTTGTCGATCCAATTCATCCAAATCACGTATACTACTTGGAAAAGGCTTTGTATGGTCTGAAGCAAGCACCGCGTGCATGGTACGAGACCTTAACAAAGTATTTGCTGGACAATGGCTTTTCTCGTGGAATGATTGATACAACACTATTCATCCGTAAAAACCACGGTCACATTCTCTTGGTTCAAATTTACGTTGATGACATTATTTTTGGTTCCACGTCCCCGGCCTTATGCAAAGAATTTGGTGACCTTATGGCCAACAAATTTGAAATGAGCATGCTTGACCAGTTAAATTTCTTTTTGGGGTTACAAGTAAAACAATTACCAAACGAGATTTTTCTCATTCAAACAAAGTATATCAATGATATGCTAAAATGTTTTAAAATGACTGCTTTAAAACCAATGACAACCCCAATGAGGACTTTACTGGATGCTGATACCAATGGGGAACCCTTTGATATTACGCTTTATCAAAGCATGGTTGGTTCTTTAATGTATTTGACTGCAAGTTGACCTGGCATTACACTTGATGTAACTGTCTGTGCCCGCTTTCAGTTAAACCCTAAGAAATCTCATTCCAAAGCGGTTGTTAGGATTTTTCAGTACGTTAAAAGTACACCTAACCTTGGGATCTGGTATCCTCATGGATCCGATTTCAATCTCACTGCTTACACTGATGCGGATCATGGCGGTTGTCATGTTGATAGAAAAAGCACATCTGGATCAATTCAGATGTTGGGGAATAGGCTAGTTTGTTAGTCATCCAAAAAGCAGAACTGTGTGTCTTTATCAACAGCTGAGTCTGAGTACATTGCTGCAGCTCATTGTTGTTCACAAGTTTTGTGGATGCAAATTCAACTTTCAGACTATGGCTTTAAGTTTTCTAAGACCCCGATTTACTGTGATTCACAAAGTGCTATTGCAATTACAAGCAACCCGGTCCAGTATTCTAAGACCAAACACATAGATATTCGCTATCATTTCATTAAGGACCATGTAGAGAAAGGGGATGTAGAGTTATACTTTGTGCCTACCAAAGTGCAATTAGCTGACATGTTTACTAAGCCCTAAGATGAACTTATGCTAAAGTTTTTGATCAAAGAGATTGGCATGGTAGAGTATAGTGCTTGATATTCCTTAGATCTGTTGGGACTTATTCTTGGGATCTTGTGTTTAGGGGGCGTAGATACTTTCTAGGGGAGCAACTACTTTCATATGCTTTGGATATCATCTTTTAAGGGGGAGCCTTTAGACTTATGATATAATTGTTCAATGGTTACGTAAGGGGGAGGTAACTCATTGATATCATATTTCAAGGGGGAGTTAATTCATTTTTTTTGGGAATTTTATCAAAATGCTGATTTACTTTCTTGTTTATCACATTTTGAGAGGGAGAAAAAGGGAGAAAATGAGAAAATTACTCAAAAAATATTGTTTTTCAAAAGTGAATTCATAAATTCTTTGTTTTATATCTGAAATAATTCACTAAGGCTTGTATACATCTCAGTATGCAACCCGTTTTAACAATTGGTATCACTGAAGATTTGTACTTTGTTCACAAATTCAAAGTTCTTTTAAGTACAAATCTTATTTTGAAAAATTCATAAAAATTGGAAAAGATAAAATCCAAAAATATTTGATTTTTACTGAATAAATGCTATTTTTAGCATTATACCGAATCTGACATCCAACAGTACAGATTCGGTAAGTTCAAAGTTTTCAAAAAATTGTCTCAGAATTGTTTACCATGAAAAGATTGAAATGAATTTTAAGAGGAAAAGTCAATTTGTCAAGATTTTGAAGTTAAATTGATAAAGTTTTGAAAAGTGGACTGTATTCGGTAAAAATATGCCCATTCGGTAAAGCCCATTCGGTATTTTATCTTCGGTATCTATAAAAGGAGGGTCAAAGTCAAACTAACTCTCTTACTGTGCTTAATTACCTACCGAGTCTTACTGAACATACCGAATCTGCCTAATCTACCGAGTCCGTTCTTCTGTTTCTTCAAATCTTTGGTATAATTTCATTTTAATCATTGGTTTAGATACATATGTGTAGATCTGAGATAATTAAATGTTTTTTTAACCAGAAAAGATCAAAATAAATGGATTATGACTCTCAATTTTGAAATTTTGTTGATTATACCGAGTCTGAGTCGTATTCTACTAATCTTTGATTAAACTCAATTGATTTGGTTAATTAACATGAATTCTTTTCTAGTTAGAGTTATATTAATTGATCTATCATTTGACCAAGTTTGATTACATGTTTAATTGATTGTTTGATGGATTCTGTACCTACCGAATATGTTCTATCTACAGTACCGAATCTGTTCATACGATTAACATGTTGTTCTGCTTCTAATTGAGTGGTTAATTGATTATGGTTGTGATTTTACATGATAGAATATGCATGTTTGAGTGACTTTATGTTAATTTTGGAGATACCGAATCTGTTCTTCTCTTGATACCGAGTCTGACTTTTGGTACCTTGAAACTTTCTGATTTTTATCTTCAAACACTTAACATGTTTATTCTATATCTTTCTGATCTGAAAACTCAAGCTTATTTGGTTACAGAATTTCAAGTTTTCATGACTACAGAATCTGCTTGAATTGTGTTTAAAAAATTGACTAAGTGTTGTTCTGATTCTTTGTGTTATATAATTGACTTTGCATGATGAATTTGTATTATGATGAATATCATATTAATGTCATGATTGTCAATTAATTGTTCATATTTGAGAATAAAGGATTTTTATATCTTTGAAAAACCATAAAAATCATAAAATATAAAAGATAAAACATATACAAAAGATTTCAAAGGCAAATAAGAATAGAGATATATGCTTTATGTTAAATATCTTGTGGTCTTCTATTTCTTATTTATACAGCTAAATGACGAACAATCACTTCATCAACTCTGAAACCAACATTCCCTGCAACTACTGGACTGCTATTCTAGAGAGGCACACTCTGTGGCCTGCTCTAAACTCTACAGTCAGTGTACCTGTAACAGATCTGGAGCTACTTAACAGAACAATTAGGTTTGTGGAAGCTACACAACCGACTGCTGAAAATCCAGAGGGAACACAATCTCGTTTTGAATTTCAACTGAGAGGAGTTCAAGGGAGGAGAAGTATCACTAAGGCTGATTTCAGAAGGATATTCAGACTTCCTGTTGTGCAGAATGCTCCTGCTTTTCCTGCTACTCAGCAGATGATGTCATCTGTCTTTGATCTTGGTTATGTTGGAGCCTGCAATGTTCCTCCGGCTAAGTTTCAGAAGAAATATATGCACTCGAGGTGGTATGTGATCTTCTCAATCATCAACAGATGCTTGCTGATGACAAGGAGTGGATCCGACAGCCTGACTGTGCCAATGCTGAAGTTGTTCTACTCTTTCATAAGAGTAGAAGCTCCTGACTATGCAGAACTAATATAGGATTTGGTTCAAGCTCAAGTTGATAAGCCAAGGGGTTCATGCATCCCTTGCGAAAGGTTTTTCTGTATCTTTATCCATGATGCTATAAATGCTTGCAGAAATGAAAATATATGTGTACCAGGTACACATGGATTACAGATGAAATGATTTGGGGAGCTGAAGATGAATACCCCGATGGTATCTGATAATCAATTCACTGCGCCGATTCCAAATTGGCTAGTGAGGCTAGCTGAACACCAAGACGCTCGTATGCATTCTTATTTTAAGGCTGTAGGAATACCTCTTCCGAACCCGGTACAACAAGAACAAGTTGAACCCGCCGCGGTTCCAGCCCCAGAGGTTGTAGAGGAACCTGTAGTTCAACCAACCGGACCAAGTAATCCTCCATTTATGGTGAACCTCAAACAATCTAGGGCAGCACACCAAGCTCAACCCGTGAGGATCAGGGAACCTAGTTCAACTAGGATTGAACCAACCCTTTCCACAACACCCGAAGTGAGCAGTGACACCGACACTTCAACAACAGCATCTGAATCGTCTCCCGAACATTCTCCTAAGAGAACTCGATATGTGCCTAATGAGATGATTCAGACTCCGCCAACTCAACGAGTAACTAGATCTAGGACTTCGACACCTATCGTCCACCAAACAGTTACTACAACCGTTGGTGATACGGACCGAGACCTAGAGCCAATTAGGTCACCCTCACCCATCTCCATATCACATCCAATAATAACAGTAAGCCCTACGTTAAATGAAGCGCAAGCTTCGGTAGGCAAGAGATGTAAACGCACGGATGGTAAAAAGACCACTAAGCCCATCCAATCTAAACAGGACTTAAGAATAAATCCTACAAAGCAAGATGCTTCAGCATCTAAGAAGTAAAGTCTTCCTCTGCAGTAAAGTCTGCGTTGACTCAATCGATTGAGGAAACTCAATCATTGAAGTCCAGAACGACCGAAGGGGAGCCAAAAAATCTTGAAAAGGCACCATGCGTATCGACTGGAAATCCTCTTGTGCCTCAACGTACAACAGGGTCTGGAGGTCCGGCTTATCTTAATGAAGGAGATCTGCCGCGTCCCATGGAAATGAGTCAACATGACAATCCTTCGGGATATTTATCAGACTTCCAGCAGACTGATCCTTTGGTTCATGAAAGTGATCCATTGGATCAAACCACTTCTCTTCCGGATTCTGAAACTCAGAGTTTGGAGGAAGAGTCTTTAACTAAAAGAGATGTGCCACCTCATGGTATATCAATGATTTCGGGAGTCGGAGATAGCAATATCTCTGTGAGAGCTAAACCGATGGGTAGTTCTGCTACTCTGTCAGAGTCCCATGAGACTAAAGTCATGGAGGCGGATGCTTCGAAAGAAACTTCGCCGGTGATAACTCCGGTTGTTACCCAACCTCCATCAAAAGGGGATATCACGAATCTGACTAGTAGTATGTACAGCCCTACATATAAGAATAATACAGCACAATCATCCTTACCTGCCCTCACGGCAACTAAAACACTTCCATCGACATTGCCTCTAACCGATGCTGCTGCTGCTGCTGTTCCCATTGTTACTTTTCTAACATCACCCTTTCGTTTACCACATTTCTATGATGCTTTGGAGCAAGAATATTTCAGTCGTATGTTTTCTAGAGTCAGTCTTGATGTTCTTCGACGCACTTCGCTTCAAGCATTGTTTCGTGCTCGTGTTCGATATCCACTTACTTCCTGCTCTTCTCCTTTGAGTCCTCACCGTGATGATGAGCATGACGATTTTGATCCTCAGAATAGCCATGAGGGGGAGATAGGAGTATATGGAGAATATCTATCGGTGAACATTTCAACAAAGGGTGGTGGTGTGAGGTCTTGTAATGACCCGCACTTTTTCGATCATTCTATACTTGTAAGATTAATATTTACATAAATTAAACCTTACCAACATGATAAGCAATCCAAATTGTTGAGATTTATGTTTTTGAAAAGAGTTTTACACAACGTTTGACCATCTAGTTTGACCGATGATATCACGAACTATATAACATATGATAATTATACGTTTGTGTATATATATGTATATATACATATTTAACATGATCTAAGAATGTTTTAATATCTCATTTTGTATTAATAACAATAAGTTATATGTATATTTTGAAACTACTAACTTAAGTTTTCAAAACGATAACCATACGCAACGTTATTTGACTTAAATACTTATGACCTATAATGTTTATACATATATCGTATAAGTAATGAATTTAATCACTTTTAAGAACTTAAATACATAAAACCATATAAGTGTATTCACAAAAGATAGCTATATTTGAATCCTCATTCCATTTTTCACAAAATTTCTATACGTATATCTAGAGTATATGTACTCGTATCATACGCAGCTTCTAGATGTATTTACTATTGGTATATACCAATAAAAATCTGCTCCTTAGCAGCCTTAAATGATTAAGAAACATGTGGAACCAACCATTTGTCAAGTAGCATGAATTATTTAGCAAGAAAACAAAGTTAGGTATCTTTTTTTTCCTTTATAACCTAAAAACGTTTTTATGCATGCACACCATTTCTTCACCCCATTTTCTCATACTTACACTTCCATTTCTCTCTCAAAATACTCTTAACTTCATACTTGATCATCTCCAAGCATTTTCTCCATCATTTAGCTTCAAAAACAACACTTAAATCTCATAAGAAAACCTTACAAAAACACTTCAAGAAATCCTTCCAAGAACACAAACTTACTTCCAATCTTTCATCCAATTCCATCACCCTTTTGGTTCTAGGTTCTTACTCCTCTTTTACAGAAACCTTGTCCAAGGAACTTGAGGTAGTATCTATGTTCATAACCTTATTCGATTCATATATATATAGCTATCATATTTTGTGGTATACAATTTTAACAACAAGAACATAGTTTGAATGTTTTCAAACTTGTTTGCAAACTAAATAGATCCTTCTAACTTAACTTTTAAAATACTTCAAGACCTGTAATATAACTTAAATATATGCTAATTTAACAAGGTATAACTTGGTTTTTCAAAGAACACCTTAAAAACTGTTTTTACGACGTCGGAGTGTAACCGGGGGCTGTTTTGGGTTGGATAATTAAAAACCATCTTAAACTTTGAATTGAAGGTTTATGTTCTGGAAAAATTATTTTTACTATGAATATGGTAACACATAAAAATTTCATGATTTAATTCAAAGTATAAGTATTTTTAGAAAAATAATCATTTAAGGTTGCCTACATAAAGGAAAAGGTTTAACTTCATAAGTTTCACTAAAGTTTCACCTATGCCGTGTGATTTTGAATACAAACTAAGATATTTACAGTTCATAGTCTTAAAGAGGAACTCGATCCAAGGAGATGGCAAGTTGAATCAACGAAAACGGAGTTGTAACGAAGAAACTATGACCGAAACAAAATTGGCTATCCAAGACTAGTTTAACTTCGGGATTAATTGGAGAAAATTAAAATAAATCACATCTTTTTAAGATAACATGATATTTTATATATATGTACTCATAATTCAATTTTATATGGTTCAGGATCACCCGTAAACAACACGAGAAGATTAATCATAAGATCCCATGTTTGTACGCAACACGTCATTTGACAACACCGGTACTTTATGTACGCAACACGTCATTTGACAACACCGGTACCGTGGGTCAAGATTAATCTCGACCAATACATATACGTTGGGGGTTTTATTTATTTCGTTGGGGGTTTATTAAACATCTAAATATGAACCATTAAAATTGAATTACTAACAACGAACTGCTAACTACGGACTAAGGAATTATAAAAAGTATTAAAAGTATAACAAGAATATATATGTGACGTTGTTTAAAAAGAAAAGGTATTGATATATTATATATGGATAGGTTCGTGATATCAACCGGGAGACCAAGTCAAAATATATATATCTTCAAGACGAAAGTGAGTATATAGTCCCACTTTTAAACTCTAAGTATTTCGGGATGAGAATACATGTATTTTATGTTTTACGTTATGGACACAAGTAACTGAAAAATATATTCTACGTTGAGTTGTACCACTGGCACACTTCCCTGTAGCTTGGTAACTGTTATTTACAGCGGTATTGTAAACGCGAATCCTGTTGATAGATCTATCGGGCCTGACAACCCCAACCGGACTGGACGACCAGTATTCAACGGTTGCACAGTACTTCGTTTTGTGACTACACTTGGTACGGTGTAGTAAGATTTCATAATAAAGGGAATATGCGACGTGATTAAATGTTAAGTATGGTTACCAAGTGCTCAACCACTTAGAATATTTTTATTAAAATGTTTATATATGAAATCTTGTGGTCTATATATATATATTGCTGCCGGCATTAAACCTATATCTCACCAACTTTATGTTGACGTTTTAAACATGTCTATTCTCAGGTGATAACTAAAAGCTTCCGCTGCAACATGTTGAACTTAAGCAAGATCTTGAGTATGCATATTTGTGTCAAAAATAAAACTGCATATCCGAGGAATTGTAATGTAAAATATGCTAGAAATCGTATTGTTATCATCACATGTAAAGTTTGTAAGTCTAAGATTATCGCTAAACGATAATCATCTTTATATTGTCTAAAGCTTGTGTTATCATAAGAGTTATGGTTTGTAATGTAAAATAAATGCAGTTGTTCTTTTAAAAATGTCGCATATAGAGGTCAATACCTCGCAATGAAATCATACGTTATCTAACTTGTTCTTATGGTTAAGGACGGGTTATGACATGTGGTATCAGAGCGTTGGTCTTAGCGAACCAGGTTTGCATTAGTGTGTCTAACCGAGAAGTTGTTAGGATACATTAGTAAGTCTGGACTTTGACCGGGTCTGATTTTGAAAACCATTGCTTATCATTGTTGGTTAAAATTTATATGTAAATATTATGTAGTACTAATGGGTTAGTTGTTATGTGATAGATGTCGGGCTCGAAACTTATTATCACATTCAGCGACTCCGAACCAGAATCTTCAGATGGTGTTCCAGTCATTAACCTATCCGATGATGAAAATAATATCTTTGGGGAAGACTCACAAATTCCGGATGAACCGACTATAGAGAACCCGGAAAGTGAACCCGAGGAGGAAAGTGAACCCGAGGAGGAAAGTGAACCCGAGGAAGAAATACAGGAAATTACAAAAGACGAGTTCGAACTAGGAAAGAAACGAAAGGCTAATGAATTAGAAAATTCAAATCCCGAGTTTAGTAAGGATGATGTGGCACCAACTCCACTAGACACTACCACCCCTATTCCCGCTATTCCTATTCGTTCTATCCCGGCATCCAGTTCCTCAGCCCCACCGCCAAAATATAGGCAGACAGCTAGGATAAGCGTTAGGCCATTCATTGGAACTAAACGTCCTAGAAAATAGACCAAACGATGCGCTGCCGTATTAAACCATGGGATCATATAATGTTTTGTATAATATTATTAGTATGGTTTGCTTAATGTTCGATGTAAGATAAGCATATGTAAAATAGTGAAGTATGAAATGCAATAATTTTCCATGGATAAGTATTATTTAGATTGTAGTAATTGGTTCTGTACTAAGCTATTAAGTATGAACATTAACGGGTAGGTACTACCCTAGATATAATTATAAAACGCTAATAAGAAGAAAAGGCTTTTATAATAATACCTGGTTCATATTATTAACAAGCTATAATGTACTATAAATACACACTACATCTATAATATTCCATGTGAATAATTATTTTCTTTCATTAGGAAATGGCGCGATTGAATCGAATGACGGAACAAGAAGTCGAGGAATTCATCAACCAGCGAGTCAACGACCGAATGTTATGGGTCGAAGCTGCAAGAGCTGCTGCAGTTAACCCAAATCCTCGTGTAGGATGCACCTACAAGACGTTTCAAGCTTGCAAGCCCTCATCATTCAGTGGAACGGAAGGGCCGATCGGTTTAACTCGGTGGATAGAGAAGATGGAGACGGTGTTTAAAATCAGTGGTTGTGACGAAAAAGACATGACCAAGTATGCATCGTGCACTTTACAAGATAGTGCACTCACGTGGTGGAAAAATTACGTGAAGGCTGTAGGAGGAGATGTAGCTTATGGTACTCCATGGGAAGAATTCAAAACGATGTTAATCAACGAGTATTGTCCAAGGAACGAGGTTAGGAAGTTAGAAGATGAGTTACGAAGTTTGAAGGTTGTTGGTACTGAAATTACCAACTACAATCAGCGATTCATGGAATTAGTTTTGCTATGTCCTGAATTGGTTCCAACTGAAGCACGGAAGATTGAAATGTACAAAGATGGTTTGCCCTCAAAGGTTAAGGCAAACGTTACAGCATCAAAACCTAGGACAATTCATGAAGCTATAACCATGGCAAACGAGCTAATGGATCAGGTCATCTTGGATAAGAAAGCATTTACTACTGATGTGAAGGTATTGAGTAACAAAAGAAAGTGGAACGGAAATTATGATCGAGGTAACCAACAACAATCTATTAAGAAACCAGAAACCACGAAAGGTGCGGGTAGTGGTTCAGGCTTTGGTTACAAAGGGCAAATTCCTTTATGCAACCGTTGTCACAAACATCACTTTGGTTACTGTAGTGTGTTATGCACCAAGTGTAATCGACAGGGTCATCTTGCTGAAGATTGTAGGGCTCTCGTTACAAATACAAATGGTAACAAGACTCCTGCCACCAATGCAAATAGAACTGCTTTGGCTACCGTTACTTGTTTTGGGTGTGGAAAACAAGGTCACTATAAGAGCCAGTGCCCGAATCCAGAGAAGAATAATGGACCTGCACGTGGGAGAGCATTTGTTATTAATGCTAGAGAGGCATATGAGGATCCGGAGCTTGTTACGGGTACGTTTACCATTAATAACTTATCAGCATCTATTATATTTGATACTGGCGCCGATAGAAGTTATGTGTGTAGAAATTTTTACACTAAATTGAATTGTTCCTCTTTACCTCTAGATGCTAAGTACATGATTGAGTTAGCTAATGGTAAACTAATTAAAGCCGATAAAATTTGTCGTGATTGTGAAATAAATTTAGCCGGAGAAACGTTTAAAATCGACTTAATACCCGTAGAATTAGGAAGTTTTGATGTAATAGTTGGCATGGACTGGATGTCCAAAGTAGGAGTTGAAGTTGTGTGTGCCAAGAAGGCAATTCGCATTCCTTGTAAGGATAACATGCCAGTGATGATTTATGGAGAGAAGGGTGATTCAAAGCTAAAACTCATTAGCTGTTTGAAAGCAAAGAAGTGTTTAGAAAAGGGATGTTATGCTATTCTAGCACATGTTAATAAAGTCGAAAAGAAAGAGAAGTGCATCAACGATGTTCCTGTGGCAAGAGATTTTCCTGAAGTTTTTCCGGAAGAATTGCCGGGATTACCTCCATTTAGATCTGTAGAATTTCAAATAGATTTAGTACCAGGAGCCGCACCAGTGGCTCGTGCTCCATATAGACTTGCACCGTCCGAGTTAAAAGAACTTCAAAGTCAGTTGAAAGAATTACTGGACCGTGGATTCATACGACCAAGTACTTCACCGTGGGGAGCTCCAATTTTATTTGTTAAGAAGAAAGATGGATCTTTTAGGATGTGTATAGATTATCGTGAATTAAATAAGTTAACTATCAAGAATCGGTATCCACTACCGAGAATTGATGACTTATTTGATCAATTGCAAGGATCATGTGTTTATTCGAAAATCGATCTAAGATCGGGTTATCATCAATTACGTGTCAAAGAAGAAGATATTCCGAAAACTGCTTTTCGAACACGCTACGGTCATTACGAATTTTTGGTCATGCCGTTTGGATTGACGAATGCGCCAGCTGTATTCATGGACCTCATGAATCGAGTTTGTAGTCCATATTTAGATAAGTTTGTTATCGTTTTCATTGATGATATTCTTATCTATTCCAAGAGTGAGCAAGAGCATGAGCAGCATTTAAGGTTGATATTAGAGTTGTTGAGAAAAGAACAGCTATATGCTAAATTTTCTAAATGTGCTTTCTGGTTGAAAGAAGTGCAATTTCTTGGCCACGTTGTTAGTAGCAAAGGAATTCAGGTTGATCCAGCAAAAATTGAAGCCATTGAAAAATGGGAGACTCCTAAGACACCAACGCAGATACGCCAATTTTTGGGTTTAGCCGGTTATTATAGAAGGTTTATTCAAGATTTTTCCCGAATAGCTAAGCCGTTGACAGCGTTAACGCAAAAAGGGAAGAAATATGAATGGACTTCTGAGCAGGAGAGTGCATTTCAATTACTAAAGAAGAAGTTAACTACGGCGCCTATTTTATCGTTACCAGAAGGGAACGATGATTTTGAAATATATTGTGACGCTTCGCGACAAGGTTTTGGTTGCGTTCTTATGCAACGAAAGAAAGTTATTGCATACGCATCCCGACAATTGAAGATTCACGAGCGGAATTATACGACGCATGATCTAGAACTGGGAGCAGTCGTGTTTGCATTGAAGATATGGAGACACTACTTGTATGGGGTTAAATGCACTGTGTTTACTGATCATAAAAGCCTTCACCATATTTTCGATCAAAAACAGCTGAACATGAGGCAACGTAGGTGGGTTGAGTTAATAAATGACTATGATTGTGAAATTCGTTATCATCCCGGGAAAGCGAACGTGGTGGCCGACGCTCTAAGCAGAAAGGAACGAGAACCAATTCGAGTACGAGCGATGAACATAAAAATTCGCATGAATCTCAACTCACAAATCAAAGAAGTTCAACGAGAAGCACTTACTAAAGAAAATATAGGAAATGAAATAATGAAGAAGTATGAGAAGCAACTCGTTATGCGGGAAGATGGAATTCGATATTTTGCAAATCGTATTTGGGTACCGAAGTTGGGTGGATTAAGGAAGTTGATATTGAACGAGGCACATAAGACAAGATATTCGATACATCCTGGAGTTGGAAAGATGTACCAAGATCTTAAGACGCATTATTGGTGGCCTAATTTGAAGACAGACGCTGCAACATATGTTGGGGAATGTTTAACTTGTTCCAAAGTCAAAGCAGAACACCAGAAGCCGTCAGGGTTACTTCAACAACCAGAAATTCCAGAATGGAAATGGGACGGTATTACCATGGATTTCATCATGAAGTTACCAAAGACTGCCTGGGGATACGACACCATTTGGGTGATTGTTGATCGTCTCACCAAGTCTGCACATTTCTTGCCTATAAAGGAAACGGATAGAATGGAGAAACTATTACGATTGTATATAAAGGAAATTGTTTCAAGGCATGGAATACCTATTTCCATTATATCTGATCGTGATAGTAGATTTACCTCAAAGTTCTGGCAATCACTACAGGAGGCCCTAGGAACTCGTTTGGATATGAGCACCGCATATCATCCACAAACCGACGGGCAGAGTGAAAGAACAATTCAGACTCTTGAAGACATGCTCAGGGCATGTGTGATCGATTTTGGAAACGGATGGGATAAATATCTACCATTAGCAGAATTCTCGTATAATAATAGTTATCATGCGAGCATTAAAGCTGCGCCATTCGAAGCATTGTACGGAAGGAAGTGTAGATCTCCTATTTGTTGGAATGAAGTAGGAGATCGACAATTAACTGGTCCCGAGATCATACACGAAACGACTGAGAAGATAGTACAAATCAAGGAGAGATTGAAAACAGCCCGTAGTCGCCAAAAGAGCTACGCCGATGTCCGAAGGAAACCATTAGAGTTTCAGATCGGTGACATGGTTATGCTAAAGGTGTCACCTTGGAAAGGTGTAATACGTTTCGGTAAAAGAGGTAAACTGAACCCAAGATATGTAGGCCCGTTCAAGATCATCGAACGCATTGGACCGGTAGCTTATCGACTCGAGTTACCGCAACAACTCGCCGGAGTACATAATACATTTCACGTCTCGAACCTTAAGAAGTGTCTTGCAAAGGAAGACCTCACCATTCCTCTTGAAGAAATCCATGTCGACGAGAAACTACAATTCATCGAAGAACCAATCGAAATCATGGATCGTGAAGTTAAACGGCTCAAGCAGAGCAACATACCGATCGTTAAGGTTCGTTGGAATGCTCGAAGGGGTCCCGAGTTTACTTGGGAACGAGAGGATCAAATGAAACAAAAGTATCCACACTTGTTTCCCGATGACGCAAAATAGGTACAATTTTAAAATTTCGGGACGAAATTTATTTAACGGGTAGGTACTGTAATGACCCGCACTTTTTCGATCATTCTATACTTGTAAGATTAATATTTACATAAATTAAACCTTACCAACATGATAAGCAATCCAAATTGTTGAGATTTATGTTTTTGAAAAGAGTTTTACACAACGTTTGACCGTCTAGTTTGACCGATGATATCACGAACTATATAACATATGATAATTATACGTTTGTGTATATATATGTATATATACATATTTAACATGATCTAAGAATGTTTTAATATCTCATTTTGTATTAATAACAATAAGTTATATGTATATTTTGAAACTACTAACTTAAGTTTTCAAAACGATAACCATACGCAACGTTATTTGACTTAAATACTTATGACCTATAATGTTTATACATATATCGTATAAGTAATGAATTTAATCACTTTTAAGAACTTAAATACATAAAACCATATAAGTGTATTCACAAAAGATAGCTATATTTGAATCCTCATTCCATTTTTCACAAAATTTCTATACGTATATCTAGAGTATATGTACTCGTATCATACGCAGCTTCTAGATGTATTTACTATTGGTATATACCAATAAAAATCTGCTCCTTAGCAGCCTTAAATGATTAAGAAACATGTGGAACCAACCATTTGTCAAGTAGCATGAATTATTTAGCAAGAAAACAAAGTTAGGTATCTTTTTTTTCCTTTATAACCTAAAAACGTTTTTATGCATGCACACCATTTCTTCACCCCATTTTCTCATACTTACACTTCCATTTCTCTCTCAAAATACTCTTAACTTCATACTTGATCATCTCCAAGCATTTTCTCCATCATTTAGCTTCAAAAACAACACTTAAATCTCATAAGAAAACCTTACAAAAACACTTCAAGAAATCCTTCCAAGAACACAAACTTACTTCCAATCTTTCATCCAATTCCATCACCCTTTTGGTTCTAGGTTCTTACTCCTCTTTTACAGAAACCTTGTCCAAGGAACTTGAGGTAGTATCTATGTTCATAACCTTATTCGATTCATATATATATAGCTATCATATTTTGTGGTATACAATTTTAACAACAAGAACATAGTTTGAATGTTTTCAAACTTGTTTGCAAACTAAATAGATCCTTCTAACTTAACTTTTAAAATACTTCAAGACCTGTAATATAACTTAAATATATGCTAATTTAACAAGGTATAACTTGGTTTTTCAAAGAACACCTTAAAAACTGTTTTTACGACGTCGGAGTGTAACCGGGGGCTGTTTTGGGTTGGATAATTAAAAACCATCTTAAACTTTGAATTGAAGGTTTATGTTCTGGAAAAATTATTTTTACTATGAATATGGTAACACATAAAAATTTCATGATTTAATTCAAAGTATAAGTATTTTTAGAAAAATAATCATTTAAGGTTGCCTACATAAAGGAAAAGGTTTAACTTCATAAGTTTCACTAAAGTTTCACCTATGCCGTGTGATTTTGAATACAAACTAAGATATTTACAGTTCATAGTCTTAAAGAGGAACTCGATCCAAGGAGATGGCAAGTTGAATCAACGAAAACGGAGTTGTAACGAAGAAACTATGACCGAAACAAAATTGGCTATCCAAGACTAGTTTAACTTCGGGATTAATTGGAGAAAATTAAAATAAATCACATCTTTTTAAGATAACATGATATTTTATATATATGTACTCATAATTCAATTTTATATGGTTCAGGATCACCCGTAAACAACACGAGAAGATTAATCATAAGATCCCATGTTTGTACGCAACACGTCATTTGACAACACCGGTACTTTATGTACGCAACACGTCATTTGACAACACCGGTACCGTGGGTCAAGATTAATCTCGACCAATACATATACGTTGGGGGTTTTATTTATTTCGTTGGGGGTTTATTAAACATCTAAATATGAACCATTAAAATTGAATTACTAACAACGAACTGCTAACTACGGACTAAGGAATTATAAAAAGTATTAAAAGTATAACAAGAATATATATGTGACGTTGTTTAAAAAGAAAAGGTATTGATATATTATATATGGATAGGTTCGTGATATCAACCGGGATACCAAGTCAAAATATATATATCTTCAAGACGAAAGTGAGTATATAGTCCCACTTTTAAACTCTAAGTATTTCGGGATGAGAATACATGTATTTTATGTTTTACGTTATAGACACAAGTAACTGAAAAATATATTCTACGTTGAGTTGTACCACTAGCATACTTCCCTGTAGCTTGGTAACTGTTATTTACAGCGGTATTGTAAACGCGAATCCTGTTGATAGATCTATCGGGCCTGACAACCCCAACCGGACTGGACGACCAGTATTCAACGGTTGCACAGTACTTCGTTTTGTGACTACACTTGGTACGGTGTAGTAAGATTTCATAATAAAGGGAATATGCGACGTGATTAAATGTTAAGTATGGTTACCAAGTGCTCAACCACTTAGAATATTTTTATTAAAATGTTTATATATGAAATCTTGTGGTCTATATATATATATTGCTGCCGGCATTAAACCTATATCTCACCAACTTTATGTTGACGTTTTAAACATGTCTATTCTCAGGTGATAACTAAAAGCTTCCGCTGCAACATGTTGAACTTAAGCAAGATCTTGAGTATGCATATTTGTGTCAAAAATAAAACTGCATATCCGAGGAATTGTAATGTAAAATATGCTAGAAATCGTATTGTTATCATCACATGTAAAGTTTGTAAGTCTAAGATTATCGCTAAACGATAATCATCTTTATATTGTCTAAAGCTTGTGTTATCATAAGAGTTATGGTTTGTAATGTAAAATAAATGCAGTTGTTCTTTTAAAAATGTCGCATATAGAGGTCAATACCTCGCAATGAAATCATACGTTATCTAACTTGTTCTTATGGTTAAGGACGGGTTATGACAGGTCTTCATCAGCTTCACAAGCTCAACAAGTTCAGACGGAATCAGAAATGGTTTCTACACATGATGAAATTGATAATAAGGAGCCTGAGCAGGTTATAATTCCAGTTGTTCATAATGAGGCTGATAGTGGACTAGTAAATGAGGATTTGAACTTAAGTGATTTTTATCTTGAAGAGACGGATGATGATGGGTTTGTCATCTTAAGCAAGTTATCTTCAGTAACTTCAATTCCGGAAGATGTAGAGATTGTAGATGAAGGGAATCCTGATTCAGTAATAGAAAGTGATGATGAAATGGATTCTTCTGATGACGATGAAGGCAATCTTTATGTTAATCCAAATGATGATGATATCTTTTATCATATTAAAGATAATGATGTTCCAAATGATGATGCAACAAATCCTACTGATCATTCATCGAATTCTACACCCTCATCAAGTTCACATCCAACAAATGCTAATGAAAGCTCAACTTCTGGTACATCTACATCAAGTGAAACAGTGAATTCCAGATTCAAATACAAACATGGAATATTCTTTAAGAATCAGTAACAAATATTTTTTTTGGGAGTTGAACATGATTTTATAACGTTACGAAACACATTCATTGAAGAAAATGCTTACAAGATCTTCCGCATCAATGATACAGCAAGGAGTAAAAGGTTTACTTATATAGGTTCACGATTGCTTCCAGCAAGTGAAAGGAATTGGTATGAGTTTATGTGGAGGAAACATATCAACAAAGATGAAGATGATTTGTGGCTTCAAAGAAAATATCGTATTTCAGAAGTGTTGAATATTACTCGAGTCGGAGTAGAGATAAGTGAAAATAAAGACGTCATCAGTCAGTTCCACGTTATTAGAGAAGATGAGAAAGAGTACAAGTTCACAGAAGCATATTTTCATAATCTTGATATGCTTGACATCATTCACATCTACAACTACCTCAGTATCATCACCATTCGACCTTTTGTTAAGGCTCAAGCTTTGGAAGTTGTGAAAAGATACATGATGGAGACAATTGAACTGATGAGACGTGAAGATTTTCAAATAGGTCTCGAAGCAAATAGGAAAAAGATTCGAATAACGTGTTCGAATCAATTTACGGAGGGACTAAAGGATATGAGGATGTTTCAAATGCAATTCGAACCCGAAGGATTTGTATTTGTAAATTCTCAAAAAGAAAAGGTGTTCATTCGTACTAAAGAGCTGAACAAATATTCAGATGGAACACTTAAGGCTGCACTGAAGTATCTTAAAATTCGTCAAAGCAAGGTTGATGACTTTGATACAAAAATAGGTCTTGGAGAATTTATAAAGCATATCAGAGATCGTTTAAAGCTCTGAATCCGTACAAGATAGTTTGAGATTCTTCGTGGCCAGAGAAAGAGAAGATATTTCAAGGAAATGGATGAATATCCATTACATGAGGGAGATCCAAGGAAAGCATGGGGAGTCTGGAAAACTTCTAAGCAAATTTCAGAAAATCAAGTAGAAGTTTCAAAACCAGATGGCTCACGATGGAAACTAACGTTTGGACCTCTCAAGATTTCACGATAGGATTATATTGTAAAGTTCACATTTAACACTAAGGGGGAGATTGTTAGGACCCCGAAGTTGTATAGTGTTAATGTGAATTAAGCTTAAATGAAGGTTCCTTAGAAGACGGCTATATAAGGAACCTAAGTAGTCCTAATTAGATAGCCATTGTATTGTAACTGAGTTCTAGAAGCTGTGGAATGTAATTTTACTGATTCTCTCTCATACCGAGTCTCCTTCCTGCATACCGAATCTCATTCTATCTTATCATTTCTCTCAATCTCAACATGATCTGACCTATCAGTACATTATATATATATATATATATATATATATATATATATATATATATATATATATATATATATGGGTATAATTATTGCATTCACTAACCTTTGCTTACCCTCTCGTTGTTTATCTTTTTTATAGGCTCCGACGTTGACAAGGGTAAGGGCCTTCGATTGGATTAGAGATCCCGCTTGTTGTTTAGGGGACGCTTTTGGGATGTGATAGCTTTTGGAGTTTGACCGAGATTTGGGTAGTTTAACCCCAAACACCGTGCTCATAGTGTCGTTTGAAATTTAAACTAGTGTGGTCGAAACTCGAACTTTTGTATGAAACTCGTAAAACGGCCGATGTGGGCCCCGTTTTGTAAAACTCATTTTATGTTTGAATGATATGAGTTTTCCAT
Source organism: Rutidosis leptorrhynchoides (assembly GCF_046630445.1). Classification (NCBI taxonomy): domain Eukaryota; kingdom Viridiplantae; phylum Streptophyta; class Magnoliopsida; order Asterales; family Asteraceae; genus Rutidosis; species Rutidosis leptorrhynchoides. Next base: position 391,940,977 of record NC_092333.1, on the reverse strand, counting down.
ATTAGAACATGTTGTGAAAAGCGTTTCGTCTAATTATGTCGGGAAGTGGGAGATCTTTATTTGAAAATTTGCAAATTCGGACAGAACTGAATTGGGGCCTGTGCGCGCCGCGCACCCTATGGTGGTGCGCGTGGCGCACTCCACTGTTATATAAAAAAAAATTTGTTTCATGTAATCGATTGGTCATTGGTTTGGGTTGTTACAAGTGGTATCAGAGCATGGTCTAAGGAATTTAGGCAACTTGAGATAGGTGCCTAGACTTAGATTTATTTGTGTATGCGCTTTATGCGGGACTTGTAGGAGACGGGTCGGACCGGGTGTTGACTAGTTCTTAGGTTTATGTGAACTAACCTTGCGCTAATTGTTTTGTGTTGTGTTAACAATCATCAAGCGAGATAGACGTTGTACTAGCAAGTTAATGCGACGTGCTCGCGTAACAATGATTAGCTACCATTGTTACGGGTTCAAATCGTATCAAACAAGCGATGTACGATGATTGTTGAGCAAGATGGGGTAGTGTGGTGTATATGTATATACATATGTGTTAAGTTTTCTCGTTCGTTGCTTAACCTTTTCCGCTTTATAGTATGAAGACGAGAAACGGACCCGAGACCAATGAAGGGGGTTCAAGCGAGGATGTTGAGTTTACGGCCAAGGTTGAGGCCATTATGCAAAGACGTCATGAGGCCTTCTTAGAGGATGTTAAGAAGATGTTCTTGGATTCAATTGACGAACAAGTAGTCAATCTAGTCAAGGAACAAGTTAAGATTGTTCTTAAAGAGGATAACGCGGGAAGACGAGACTTCCACTATAAAAACTTCAAAGATGCTCAACCTCCCACCTTTGAAGGTGAACGAGACCCACTCAAGAGTGCTCGATGGATCTACGATATGGAGAGGGCTTTCCGTACTAGTGAGTGCCATCTCGATAAAAAGACGAGGTTTGGTAGTAGCATGATGAGGGGTGATGCCAAGTTGTGGTGGGACGCAAAAATCTGACTTTATGGCGAAGAACAAAGTATGAGTTTGACGTGGAACGAGTTTAAAGAAGAATTTTTCATGGAGTACCGAACTTCGGCCGATCTTTCAAAGCTTAAGGACGAGTTACGTACTTTAAGGCAAGGGTCAATGGATTTGAACACTCTCAAGTCCACTTTCTTATCAAAGACCCAATTTTGCCAGGAGTATGACGGGAATGATCACATGTTGAAAGAAGATTTCTACCGAACCTTGAATGATAACTATCAAGAAAGGATTAGTAGGAATTCGGCGAAGAATTTTGACGAGCTATTTGATATCGCTAAGGGTTTTGAGTTGCTTGCTCCCAGAAAGAGTGACTTCACCTTTGGCAAACGAAAATTTGAAGCAACTAGCCACTCAAACAAGAAGAACAAGAGTGTGACCGAGAGCGTCAGTAGTGCGAAAAAGGGGGCTTCTAAGAGTTTTGGGCTCACGTGCTACAATTGTGGTCAACAAGGGCACTTGACCAGTGATTGTACGAACTCATCTTCCAACAAAATCATTTGTTTTAATTGTAACAAAGAGGGGCACAAGAGGCTGGAGTGTCCCGAATTGTGCAACGATAATGTTAAGCGACTAGAGAAGGCGGCGGGTACTGCTAGGGGTCGAAATTATTTGATGACCAATGAGGAGGCCAAGAAATCTAGCGAAGTTGTCTCAGGTACTTTCATGGTTAATTCCAATACGGCAAGGATACTCTTTGATAGTGGTGCAAACTTGTCGTTTGTGTCACCAAAATTTGTGCCTAAACTTAATAAACCGTTAGCTAAGTTAAGTCGTCCGGTAGAAGTTGAAATAGTGGATGGCAAGATGGTGCTAGTGGTTGATGTGTGTAAAAATTGTAATGTTGTGTTTGGGGTCAAAAACTTTAAAATCGATCTCATCCCGATGACTTTGGGTGATTTTGATATCGTTGTTGGTATGGATTGGCTCGATCATAATAGAGCCGATATTGCATGCCATGAAAAATCTATTCGAGTGAAGACCCCTAGTGGGGTAGAGTTAATTATTCATGGTGATAAACGAAGAAGACTTGTGCCGATATGCACTTTTGTACGGGCACGTCATTTTCTTGTTGGTGGTGGCATGGCTTTTCTTGTCCATGTTGTTGATACTCGAGATGAGCCACCATCCATTCGTGAAATTCCGGTGGTGAATGAATTTGAAGACGTTTTTCCGGATGAGTTACCGGGTGTTCCGGCGGAAAGACAAGTTGAATTTCGTATTGAGTTGGTTCCGAGGGCTACCCCCATTGCTAAAACTCCTTATCATTTAGCGCCGATGGAAATGCAAGAGTTGTTAAATCAAACCCAAGAGCTACTTGAAAAGAGTTTTATCCGACCGAGTGCTTCGCCATGGGGCGATCCGGTTTTATTCGTGAAGAAGAAGGATGGTAGTATGCGGATGTGCATCGATTATCGGGAGTTGAACAAAGTGACGATCAAGAATCGTTATCCATTGCCTAGGATTGACGAGTTGTTTGACCAACTCCAAGGTGCAACGTATTTCTCAAAAATCGACCTACGGTCCGCAAAATCACCAAATGCGGGTCCGTGAGGAAGACATCGAGAAAACGGCTTTTTGAATGCGTTATGGGCAATTTGAATTCGTAGTTATGCCTTTTGGTCTTACGAATGCACCTGCGGCATTCATGGATCTTATGAACCGAGTGTGCCAACCTATGTTGGACAAGTCAGTAATTGTGTTCATCAACGACATACTTGTCTATTCGAAGAGTATGAAGGAACACGAACATCATTTTCGGAGTGTGTTAAAGATGTTGCGGAAGGAGAAGTTGTATGCTAAATTCTCCAAATGTGAATTTTGGCTAAGGGAAGTTCAATTCCTTGGCCATATTGTGAACGAAAATGGTATTCAAGTAGATCCGGGGAAGATAGAGACGGTAAAGAGTTGGGGACGACCGACTACGCCTACAGAAATCTGAAGTTTTCTCGGATTGGCCGGTTATTATCGTCGGTTTATCCAAGACTTTTCTAAGATCGCTTCTCCATTGACGAAATTGACGAGAAAGAACGCGAGATTTAATTGGGAGCACGAGCAAGAAATTGTTTTTCAATTGTTAAAAGAGAAGTTGTGTCAAGCTCCGGTGCTAGTTTTGCCAGAAGGGGTGGAAGACATGACGGTCTATTGTGATGCTTCTTTAAATGGGCTCGGTTGTGTTCTAATGCAACAAGGTAAAGTCATCGCTTATGCCTCTCGACAATTAAAGGAACACGAAACGAGATATCCGACTCATGATCTTGAGTTGGCGGCAGTTGTGCATGCGTTGAAAATTTGGCGCCATTACTTGTATGGTATCAAGTGTACGATTTATTCGGATCACAAGAGTTTGAAACATCTTTTCGATCAAAGAGATTTGAATTATCGTCAACGTAGGTGGATGGATGTGGTAAAAGATTATGATTGTGAAATACTTTATCATTCGGGCAAGGCGAATGTGGTCGCGGATGCGTTAAGTCGAAAGAGTCACCACCCGGCGTTACGATTAGGATTGTTACGTATGATTATTACTAACGATTTTCTTGAAAAACTTGGTGTGATTCAAATTGAAGCTTACGTTCACAACAAGCATGCGGAACGAATTGTGAGGCAATCGGAATTCATTACTATGGGTTCGTGTGGTTTGTTGTCTTTTCAAGGAAGAGTGTGGTGCCTAAGATGGGGGATTATCAACGAGTGCTACTTGATGAAGCACATAAGTCAAAGTATTCCATTCATCCGGGCGCAACGAAAATGTATCTTGATTTGAGGAAAGAGAATTGGTGGCCGGGCATGAAATGTGATGTTGTTAAGTATGTTGAGCAACGTGTCACGTGTTTGCAAGTTAAAGCTGAGCACCAAAAGCCGTATGGTAAGTTACAACCGTTAGAAATCCCGAAGTGGAAATGGGAGCACGTTACCATAGATTTCATCACAAAGTTACCTAAAACAGCGAGAACCCAATTTGATTCAATTTGGGTGATAGTTGACTGATTGACAAAAAGTGCTTTGTTTCTTCCCATTCGGGAAGCGATATCATCGGAGACTTTGGCTAAGTTGTTTATCAAGGAGGTGATAGCGAGACACGGGGTTCCTATATCTATTATTTCGGATCGAGATACCCGATTTACATCTCGGTTTTGGGAAAAGTTTCATGAAGACATGGACACACAATTGAAATTGAGCACGGCGTATCATCCTCAAACGGACGGTCAAACCGAACGTACGAATCAAACTTTGGAGGATATGTTACGGGCGTGTATTATTGATTTTGGTGGTAGTTGGGATGAGCACTTACCTTTGGTGGAATTCTCGTACAATAATAGTTATCATACTAGTATCGGGATGCCGCCATATGAGATGCTTTATGGGCATAGATGTCGAACCCCGATTTGTTGGGGTGAAGTGGGTCAAAAGGAAATCGGGAGTACCGATTTGGTTTTAGAGATGAATAGCAAAATTCATATGATTCGGGCTCATTTGAAAAAGGCTTAAGATAGACAAAAGTCGTATGCCGACAAACGTAGGCGAATAATCGAATTTCAAGAAGGTGACATGGTGATGCTTAAGGTTTCGCCATGGAAGGGTATTATTCGGTTTCGAAAGCGGGGAAGTTAGCTCCTTAGTTTATTGGGCCATTTAAGGTTTTAGCTCATGTCGGTAAAGTCGCGTATCGTTTGGAATTACCCAAAGAGCTTGCGGGGATCCATAATACATTTCATGTTTCCCATCTCCGTAAGTGTCTTGCGGATGATTCATCGTGGGTACCATTAGATGAGATTGAGCTAAACAATGTTAGAGTATATTGAGGAGCCGATTGCCATACTCGATGAGAAGGTCAAAAGGTTGAGACATAAAGAGGTTAGGACTTTTAAAGTTCAATGGCGTCGTAGTAAAGGTTCCGAGTTTACTTGGGAGCCCGAAGAATTCGTGTTGGTTTATCTTCCCTCTTGTCATGCGGCTTGGATCGTGAGGACACGCTCCGATTCAAGTAGGGGAGAGTTGTAAAAATTAGGGTTTGGGATAGTGATGAACATGAAACCCATATTTAATGATTTTGGGTGTTTTTGGGTAAGACGAGGTCATGAAGACTCAATGATGACTAACCTAGGGTTTCAAAATGTTAATTGATGTTTATGAGTTCTAATTGGTTAGTTAATCACTAGCACACCTAGTTAATTAGTAAATGGGTGTGTTGACTTTAAATTAGTCAAAGGGCTAATGATTGACCTAATTGGGAAAAATGGGTATGAAATGCCCTAATTGTGTAATGGTTAGTGTTGTTGGACCTTAAGCACTAGCTTTTAAGTGATTAATGATGGTCTTGACCCTTAAAGGGCGGTTTTGGTGAAAATGGGGCATTTAATGCATTTAAGTCATTAAAATGCACATAAGTGAAATTGTTGGTATTTAGTCCAACTAGTTTTTGTGAGTTGATTGAAGTACTTATTATATTAGGTACTTTGCTTTGAAGCTTACGGAAGTATAAAACCGTCACCGAATCGTTAAGGTGAGTGGAGTGATTATATGCATATGTATGTAATGTATTTATTTGTATGCTATGGTATGAACCAAAGAGCCGGTAGTGCCATAGTATGTGCGAGCGTGCTATGATGTGAACCAAAGAGCCGGTAGTGTCATAGTACGTGTGTTATAGTGTGAACCAAAGAGCCGGTAGCGCTATAGCATGATTTGTTAGGGTGTGAACCAAAGAGCCAGTAGCACCTTAGCGTTGTTAGAGTGTGAACCAAAGAGCCGATAGCACTCTAGCGTGAGTATGACTGGAGTTGTGATATGAACCAAAGAGCCGGTAGCATCATGACAAATGCGTATGGTGTGAACCAAAGAGCCGGTAGCACCATGACGCGAGAATGGTTAACCATGGTTGTGTGTGATTTTGTAGCATATTATAATATGTCGATTATATGTTATTGATTACGCTAGTAGCGGTTTGTTGGAGATTATTAGCTTTGTACTTGAGATGGTATGCTAATTGTATTGCTAGCGTGTATGCGGTATATGTGTAAGTGATTGCAAGTAGTTACATTATATATATATGGGTATAATTATTGCATTCACTAAGCTTTGCTTACCCTCTCGTTGTTTATCTTTTTTATAGGCTCCGGCGTTGACAAGGGTAAGGGCCTTCGATTGGATTAGAGATCCCGCTAGTTGTTTAGGGGACGCTTTTGGGATGTGATAGCTTTTGGAGTTTGGCCGAGATTTGGGTAGTTTAACCCCAAACACCATGCTCATAGTGTCGTTTGGAATTCAAACTAGTGTGGTCGAAACTCGAACTTTTGTATGAAACTCGTAAAACGGCCGATGTGGGCCCCGTTTTGTAAAACTCATTTTATGTTTGAATCATATGAGTTTTCCATATTAGAACATGTTGTGAAAAGCGTTTCATCTAATTATGTCGGGAAGTGGGAGATCTTTATTTGAAAATTTGCAAATTCGGACAGAACTGAATTGGGGCCTGTGCGCGCCGCGCACCCTATGTTGGTGCGCGTGGCGCACTCCACTGTTATATAAAAAAAATAAAAAATTTGTTTCGCGTAATCGATTGGTTATTGGCTTGGGTTGTTACATCTACCTTAAAAGCGCATTTATGGGTGCCTCTTAAGAAATGTTAACTCCTCATTAATTCCAGAGCTAGCATTATGTTATCAGAAATTCTTCGACCCTGAATAAATGTAGACTGATTATTACTTACAATATCCTCCAAGTTGTCATTAGTTCGATTAGTAATGATCTTACTAACATACTTGTAAATAATATTGCAACAAGAAACGGGATGACAGTGGGTAACCTTGCTAGCACTATGAACGTTGGGCAACAATGCAATAATTGTATGGTTTTACTCAGTTAATAGTTGACCATTTCTATATAACGCGATCACGGATTCAGAGAATTCGTTACCTATAATATGCCACGCCGACATAAAGAAAGTGGCTGAATAACCGTCAGGTCCCAAGGACTTATTATCCCCAATATCAAAATTGTTTTCTGAACCTCCAATTCACTGACCTCACGAATCATATGTAACGCCTTCTATAGACTGACCCTGTTAGAAAGTTAGCTCTCCAGATTAGATAAGTCACAAACAGGATGGGACAAAGCAAAGAAATATTCATTTAGTGCTTCACAAACTCAGCAGGCGCCTCCCTTCCTTCAAGCATCCGGCCAACAGAATCAAGAACTAAATAGATTCGACTTCTATGAATTCTTCCTTAAACTACATTATGAAATTAACAAGAATTGCAATCTCCAACACATAGACATACAATTTTTTCTTTTTCGAAAAGCTGCATTGTAATATTTAAACAAACTAGCTTCTTCGTTATGACACTTTCAACTGATGAAGGATTAGAGTCAATATTTTGATGAGCTGCATCAAGATCTTTTCTCAACTCTCTTACTCTCTCCTGAAGATTTTCACACTTACACATCAGTTTACAAAGGTGTTTTTTCTTAAGAATCTTACTTTCTTCATTACCTTGACATAATATGGCTCATAATTTCTGCTTCCCTACCATCTTCCATCACCTTATAAAATTCTTCATGAAATGTAATATATGGTTACTAAAATTAAAAGCTTTTTGGCGATGTGTAACCATAGAAGGAATTTTCAGAAAAAGGATAATGGTCAGAAATCCGATAAGTCTTAAGCACTACACACGAATTCAAGAACTCACTTACAAACAAATCATTAGCCATGACTTTATCAATTTTCCGCAACAAACCTGAATCAACCTTTGGTCTTTGATTTCAAGTGAATCTTAAACGTGTGTGATTAACATCTTCCATACGAATATAATCCATACATTCTTTGAACTCTCTCATAGCATTAATCATCTTAAAACCACCAAGAGAAGAACCCGTTAATGAAAGAGATGCATTAAAGTCTCCCATAGTGACCCCGCATTTTCATACCCATAAAACCTTTATGCATACGTGAATCATTCCATAAGATTCGTCGCTGAACATAGTAATTACTTGAATAAATAGATGAAATATGTAACATCCCGCCTTTTTTCGTTTACTTTCCGTTTAATTATTCTAAAGTCCGTTATATAATTATAACACCTACCGTTAATACGCGATTCTAAATTATCTCGTTTAGGTAATTCACGCACCCGCAACCGAACTCGAGGGACTAGTTTCACCAATTGATCAAAGATGTGACTAGATGGACTAGTCAACACCCACCTCTTTTCATTATCCATTTCATTTCCGTTTTCTTTAATACTTTCACATTTTTCTCTCAAAACCCAAAACAAAGAATCATCATCTATTTCAAATCGAGCAAGCATCAATCCAAACAAATTACATATTCGGAATCCTTGCATCTTCCTCTTCAAATCCATACCGATTACATCTCATTTGGATAACTTTCTAAAAACACTAGATTTTGTGTTCTTAATGTTTTTGACTTATAAAAAGTGTTAATTAGTGTCTATGGCTCAAGTCTAGCATGATTATGTGATTTATATGCTCGATCTTGTTATTTTAAGCAACTAGCATGAACTTGAATTTTGGTGTGTTTGATTTGGTGATTTGGTTGCTTGAATGTTGTTAAATGTTATAATTGCATGTTTTAATTGTGTTACTAGTATCACTAGCTCCAATTTGATGTGTAGGTTGACTTGGAAAGACTCCATAAACTTAATTGCAAAAGTTGTGACTTTAAGTTAGGGTTTGATAGAAGTAAAAAAAAAATATTAGATTTTTGATGCACCAAATGCTATGCAATGTTGGTTGTAAATGTTTAGTTGCATTGTATGCATAATTATCTTCGAAATGGCGTATCATATGTGTGCATTTAATTCCCGAATCATAATTGTGCATTTATGAAATTGAAGCATCAATGATGAGCATTAATTGATCATTTAATTTGGAAATTCGGTTATTGCAAATGATGTTTTTGATTGATGAAACTTGTTTAGTTGTTTTCCTTGTCAAATTACCTTTCCAACGATATAAGATACGTGTCGTAAGAGTTTACGGTTTGTGTTTTGTGTTTAAATGAAATTTGGTTTGGGACTTGGACAATTGAAACAGACCAGGCATCAGTTCACGTTGATTGCTGCGGCGCGGCACTCTTTGGTCGCGGCACGGCATTTGCTGTGTTTGGGTTTTGATCAAGCTTACACTTTTACGAAAAATGTTTGTTATGCTACGCACCTCCGATTCACATGTAACTTGTTCTAACATGCTTATATATGATTAAAAACCTCGGAAAAATAATTCGGGACCCGACCCGAACGTGTTGACTTTTTGTTGACTTTGACCTGACCCAAGGTTGACTTTTAATCAAACTTAACCAAATGTTTGTGCAATCGTTCTAACATGCTTTTATACTTGTACCTTGCATGAAACTTGACAATGTGACTCACCTGCTATATTAATCGAGTCGTAACGAGCCATAGGACTAATTGAACACTTTGATCGACCGTATTCATCGATATTGATACGAACCTATTTGTTTAGGTCAAGACTAGCATTCGTTTTTGCACACGTTACTTTGTGAAGTACATTTACTTTTCGTGCAACCAAGGTGAGATCATAGTCCCACTTTTTCAACAACTTTTACTTTTAAACTATGGGATGAGAAACATAGATGTATCATACTTTTATGCTTTGAACACAAGTACGAAAACAAACATTCCACGTGCGAGTTTGAAAAAAAAAAGTCTCAATTCAATTATCATTAGTTACACTTGCAGGGTGTAAACGAGAACTTATATTATGTGATCACATGGGCTTGACGAGCCTCATTTGGACGGTTCGCTACCGTTAGCGGATGAAATATATTTTCGAGTATAGTGTATGTTCTAACACTACGTAACAGGGTACAAAACAGTTAAGTCTTGATAATTGGGTGCTCGCGAACATACTTTTGGAATACAAACGATTTGGATAATCAACTATATTAAATCTTGTGGTTCAAAAACAACGTTACTAATACACCTATGATTTCACCAACATTTTTCGTTGACAGTTTTCTATATGTTTTCTCAGGTCCTTAAACACTATGTGATACATGCTTCTGCACTCTTTTTCATACTTGCTTGGATGTCGAGTATATATGCATACATGGAGCATCTTTTGGATTACTTTCAAAATTGTGTCGCTTAGGTTTCAATTATACGTTAAACATTGTAATGTAACTAGCCGTGGAACTACCTTTGTAAACTTGAAACACTTTTACATTTGAAATGAATGCGACATATTTTGGTCAAACGTCATTTTAAAGACTTATGACCACGTAACGGGACCTAAGTAGATGGCGTCGTCAATGACGATTTTTTTGGGTCGCTACAGATGGTATCAGAGCGTTGGTTGTAGGGATTTAGAGTTCATTGGTGTCAACCCCTAGTCGTAGGGTACATTAGTGAGTCTAGACTACAACCGGCATATAGACTTGAAGTAGGAATTACTTGACTACTTGTGCATTTATACTCGAACTCTTCTATTCATATCTAACTTATATTCCATCTTAATCTCACGTTGTTTAATTTGATTGACACGCCACCTTGACTTCGTGAAATAATGTCGAATACACATATGAATTAGGGTAATATAATTTCCTGGATTATATTACGGTGACTCATATGAACGTTCCGACATTATGACATAAAGAATTTAAGGCGAGTCAAGGAAAAATTTTTCTCTTTATCCTCATTCCATATCACGGTTAGTATTATTGAGAATACTAATCAACGATATTCTTGTGTTTTGAAGGAACAATGCCTCCTCGCCGTGTACCACGCCATGAAACACCCGAACAAGATCTACAACGAATGCTAGCCACCGCCGTGGATGCGGCCATGGCCGGTCACTCATCCAACAACAACAACAATGGAGCTGGTAACTCAAACGAGGGATGCTCCTATAAAGCTTTCATGGGGTGCAAACCTCACACCTTCGATGGAACCGGGGGACCGGTTGTGCTCATCCGATGGTTTGAGCAAACGGAAGCCGTCTTTAGCATAAGCGGTTGTCGGGACCAAGACAAGGTCAAGTACTTCACTCACACTTTCGCCGGTGTCGCTCTCACTTGGTGGAACACCTATGTACAATCGGTGGGTACCGATGAAGCTCACGCCCTCTCTTGGGCCGATTTAAGGGAAAAGATGATCATCGAATATTTCCCTTGTGAAGAAACCCGAAAGCTCGAACAAGAGCTAAGAACTTTAAAAGCGGTCGGAAACGATCTCAAGGCTTATAATCAACGATTTTCTGAATTAGCCTTGATGTGCCCAAACCTTGTGAACCCCGAGTCTTCAAGGGTTGGACTTTACATGGATGGTCTTCCAAAGAGCATCAAACATGGGGTAATGTCATCCAAACCCACTAATCATCAAGAAGCTTTGAACATGGCCCGCAAATTGATAGAAACAGTGGACGAAATCGTAGTACCGGCACCTAAAGCCGAGGATAAGTCGGGTAGCAACAAAATAAAATGGGAAGCCACTCCATCAAGCAACTACAACAACAACTTCACCAAAAAGCCTTTCACCTCCGACGCCAAGAAAAGTTATGGCGGAAATAAACCTTTTTGCAACAAATGCCACAAACAACACTATGGTGAATGTGACAAAACATTTTACCACCGATGCTAAAGGAGTGGTCATGTGGCCAACGATTGTAGAAGTGCCGCCCCCGTCGCTCAAAAGGGGCCCAATGCACCAAAACCGGGTGCTTGTTTTGAATGTGGCCAAACGGGTCATTTTAGAAATGCATGTCCGAAGAAGAAAGCAAACCCCAACACACGCGGTCGAGCTTTCAACATTAACGCCCAAGAGGCCCGAGATGACAATGAACTAGGCACGGGTACGTTTCTTCTCAACAAATCTTATGTTTCTTGCTTATTCGATTCGGGTGCCGATAAATGTTTTATATCCAAGACTTTGGTTCATACTCTTAGCACTCCATCACTCCCCCTAGATACTACTTATGCCATTGAGGTGGCCAACGGGAACCTATTGAGTGCCGACACATATTACCGGGGGTGTACGTTAAACATTTTAGGAAATGAGTTTGAAATTGACTTGATACCCATGGAACTAGGGAGCTTCGATGTAATAATCGGTATGAATTGGTTATTCAAAATGAAATCTCACATTCTTTGCGATCTTAATGCAATTCGGATTCCTATCGAGAACGGTGAACCCTTGATTGTCTATGGCGATAAGAGTTGCACCGGACTCAATCTCATCTCGTGCCTTAAATTTAGAAAACTACTCTGTAAGGGTTGTTTTACGATCCTTGCCCACGTTAAGAAAGTCGAGTCCGATGAGAAGCATATTGATGATGTGCCAATTGTTAGTGACTTTTCCGATGTTTTTCCCAACGAATTGCCGGGTCTTTCACCTCATCGACTGGTTAAATTCCAAATCGATCTTATTCCGGGAGCTGCACCCGTAGTACGTGCACCGTATAGACTTGCTCCATCTGAAATGCAAGAATTGAAAAGTCAAATTCAAGAACTACTTGACCGTGGTTTTATCCAACCTAGCCATTCACCATGGGGCACTCCGATTTTATTCGTTAAGAAGAAAGATGGATCCCTACGAATGTGTATCGACTATCGTGAACTAAACAAATTGACGGTTAAGAACCGATATCCTCTTCAATGCATCGATGACCTCTTTGATCAATTACAAGGATCTCGTGTATATTCAAAAATCGATCTACGCTCGGGTTATCATCAATTAAGGGTTAAGGGGGAAGATGTCTCCAAAACCGCTTTCCGGACTCGTTATGGTAGTTATGAATTTCTTGTAATGCCATTTGGTCTCACTAATGCACCGACAGTGTTCATGGACCTTATGAACCGCGTGTGCAAACCGTATCTTGATAAATTCGTTATTGTGTTCATCGATTACATCTTGGTCTATTCTAAAAGCGAAGAAGAACACGAACAACACCTCCGACTCGTATTCGAACTCCTTAGACAAGAACGACTCTACGCCAAATTTCCAAGTGTGAATTTTGGTTGAAGGAAGTTCAATTTCTTGGTCATGTTGTAAGCGATCAAGGTATTAAGGTCGATCCCTCAAAAATCGAAGCGATTAGCAAATGGGAGAATCCTACTACTCCTACTCACATACGTCAATTCTTGGGTCTCGCCGGACACTATCGTAGATTCATCGAAAACTTCTCCTTGGTTGCTCGTCCTCTAACCGCGTTAACTCATAAGGGAAAGAAATTCATTTGGGCCACTGAGCAAGAATCTCCATTTCAAATCTTGAAGACAAAGCTAACCACCGCTCCTATCTTGTCACTTCCCAAAAGCAATGATGATTTTGTTGTATATTGCGATGCCTCGAAACATGGTTTTGGGTGTGTATTGATGCAACGAAAGAAAGTTATTGCTTATGCCTCTGGACAATTGAAAATTCATGAACGAAACTATACGACACATGATCTCGAACTCGGAGCCGTTGTCTTTGCACTTAAAATGTGGAGACACTATCTTTATGGGACCAAAAGTACCATCTTTACCGATCACAAAAGCCTCCAACACATCTTCGATCAAAATCAACTAAACATGAGACAACGACGGTGGATTGAAACCTTGAACAACTACGATTGCGAGCTTCGTTACCACCCCGGGAAGGCAAATGTAGTAGCTGATTCCTTAAGTCAAAAAGAAAGAGCGGTGCCTCTTCGTGTCCGAGCTTTAAACATCACCATCCGCGCCAATCTTAATAATCAAATTCGTGTAGCCCAAGATGAGGCTCTCAAGGATGAAAACATCTCTCTCGAACACTTGAACGTCCTCACCTCTCGATTCGAAGTTAAAGAAACCGGACTCCGATATTTCGCCGGAAAAATTTGGGTACCTAGTTATGGGGACCTACGAAACTTTATTTTAGACGAAGCCCATAAGTCAAGATATTCGATTCACCCCGGTGCCAATAAAATGTACCACGACCTCAAGGAACAATATTCGTGGCCGAACATTAAAAGGGACGTCGCTACTTATGTTGGAAAATGCCTAACTTGCTCCAAAGTCAAAGCCGAACATCAAAGACCGTCCGGACTACTTCAACAACCCGAAATCCCGTAATGGAAGTGGGAAAGGATAACGATGGATTTTATCACCAAACTACCAAAGACGGTGGGCGGTTATGATACTATTTGGGTTATTGTTGACCGTCTCACCAAATCCGCGCACTTCCTAGCCATGAAGGAAACCGACAAAATGGAGAAACTTGCACAACTTTACATTAAAGAGATCGTCGCCCGTCATGATGTACCCTTATCGATTATTTTCAACCGAGATGGCCGGTTTGTTTCTAGATTTTGGCGTACTTTACAAGAAGCGTTGGGAACGCGATTGAACATGAGCACCGCATATCACCCACAAACCGACGTACAAAGCGAATGCACAATCCAAACCTTGGAAGACATGTTACGAGCTTGCGTTATCGATTTTGGAAAAGCTTGGGACAAGCACTTACCTCTCGCCGAATTCTCTTACAACAATAGTTACCACGCGAGTATTAAAGCCGCACCTTTTGAAGCGTTATATGGCCGAAAATGTCGTTCTCCTCTTTGTTGGGCCGAAGTTGGCGATGCCCAAATCACCGAACCCGAACTCATTCATGAAACAACAGAGAAGATCTTTCAAATTCGAGATAGGCTTAGGACGGCCCGGAGTCGTCAAAAGAGCTATACCGACAAAAGACGCAACGACCTTGAATTTCAAGTCGATGACCGCGTAATGTTAAATGTCGCACCTTGGAAAGGTGTAATCCGTTTTGGGAAAAACGGGAAGCTAAATCCGCGGTATATTGGTCCTTTCGAAATCTTGGAGCGTGTTGGAACCGTTGCTTATCGTTTAGATCTCCCACCTCAATTGAGCTCCGTTCACCCTACCTTTCATGTGTCAAACTTAAAGAAGTGTCTTGCTGAACCCGATGTCGTCATCCCTCTTGAGGAGCTTACTGTTGATGACAAACTTCATTTTGTGGAGGAACCGGTTGAAATTGTGGACACCTCCGTCAAGACGCTAAAACAAAGCCGAATCCCGATTGTCAAGGTCCGTTGGAACGCCAAAAGAGGACCCGAGTTTACTTGGGAAAGGCAAGATCAAATGCAAAGGAAATACCCTCATTTATTCGTGGACTAGGAAACGCAAGATCCCGAGGAAGAAACAACGACTACTACACCTACTTAAATTTCGGGACGAAATTTCTTTTAAGGAGTAGGTAATGTAACATCCCGCCTTTTTCCGTTTACTTTCCCTTTAATTATTCTAAAGTCCGTTATTTAATTATAACACCTTCCGTTAATACGCGATTCTAAATTATCTCGTTTAGGTAATTCACGCACCCGCAACCGAACTCGAGGGACTAGTTTCATCAATTGATCAAAGATGTGACTAGATGGACTAGTCAACACCCACCTCTTTTCATTATCCATTTCATTTTCATTTTCTTTAATACTTTCACATTTTTCTATCAAAACCCAAAACAAAGAATCATCATCTATTTCAAATCGAGTAAGCATCAATCCAAACAAATTACATATTCGGAATCCTTGCATCTTCCTCTTCAAATCCATACCGATTACATCTCATTTGGGTAACTTTCTAAAAACACCAGATTTTGTGTTCTTGATGTTTTTGACTTATAAAAAGTGTTAATTAGTGTCTATGGCTCAAGTCTACCATGATTATGTGATTTGTATGCTCGATCTTGTTATTTTAAGTAACTAACATGAACTTGAATTTTGGTGTGTTTGATTTGGTGATTTAGTTGCTTGAATGTTGTTAAATATTATAAGTGCATGTTTTAATTGTGTTACTAGTATCACTAGCTCCAATTTGATGTGTAGGTTGACTTGGAAAGACTCCATAAACTTAATTGCAAAAGTTGTGACTTTGAGTTAGGGTTTGATAGAAGTAAAAAAAAATGGATTTTTGATACACCAAATGCTATGCAATGTTGGTTGTAAATGTTTAGTTGCATTGTATGCGTAATTATCTACGAAACGGCGTATCATATGTGTGCATTTATTTCCCGAATCATAATTGTGCATTTATGAAATTGAAGCATCAATGATGAGCAAAAATTGATCATTTAATTTGGAAATTCAATTATTGCAAATGATGTTTTGATTGATGAAACGTGTTTAGTTGTGTTCCTTGTCAAATTACCTTTTCAACGATATAAGATACGTGTCGTAAGAGTTTACGGTTTGTGTTTTGTGTTTAAATGAAATTTGGTTTGGGACTTAGACAATTGAAACAGACCAGGCATCAGTTCACGTTGATTGCCGCAGCGCGGCACTCTTTGATCGTGGCGCGGCATTTGCCGTGTTTGAGTTCTGATCAAGCTTACACTTTTACGAAAAATGTTTGTTATGCTACGCACCTCCGATTCACATGTAACTTGTTCTAACATGCTTATATATGATTAAAAACCTCAGAAAAATAATTCGGGACCCGACCCGAACGTGTTGACTTTTTGTCGAAGTTGACCCGACCCATGGTTGACTTTTAATCAAACTTAACCAAATGTTTGTGCAATCGTTCTAACATGCTTTTATACTTGTACCTTGCATGAAACTTGACAATGTGACTCACCTGCTATATTAATCGAGTCGTAACGAGCCATAGGACTAATTGAACACTTTGATAAACCGTATTCACCGATATTGATACGAACCTATTTGTTTAGGTCAAGACTAGCATTCATTTTTGCACACGTTACTTTGTGAAGTGCATGCAACCAAGGTGAGATCATATTCCCACCTTTTCAGCAACTTTTACTTTTAAACTATAGGATGAGAAACATATACGTATCATACTTTTATGCTTTGAACACAAGTACGAAAACAAACATTCCACATGCGAGTTTGAACAAAAAGCCCCAATTCAATTATCATTAGTTACACTTGCAGGGTGTAAACGAGAACTTATATTATGTGATCACATGGGCTTGACGAGCCTCATTCGGACGGTTCGCTACCGTTAGCGGATGAAATATATTTTCGAGTATAGTGTATGTTCTAACACTACGTAACAGGGTACAAAACAGTTAAGTCTTGATAATTGGGTGCTCGCGAACATACTTTTGGAATACAAACGATTTGGATAATCAACTATATTAAATCTTGTGGTTCAAAAACAACGTTACTAATACACCTATGATTTCACCAACGTTTTTTGTTGACAGTTTTCTATATGTTTTCTCAGGTCCTTAAACGCTATGTGATACATGCTTCCGCACTCTTTTTGATACTTGCTTGGATGTCGAGTATATATGCATACATGGAGCATCTTTTGGATTACTTTCAAAATTGTGTCGCATAGGTTTCAATTGTACGTTAAACATTGTAATGTAACTAGTCGTGGAACTACCTTTGTAAACTTGAAACACTTTTACATTTGAAATGAATGCGACATATTTTGGTCAAACATCATTTTAAAGACTTATGACCACGTAACGGGACCTAAGTAGACGGCGCCGTCAATGACGATTTTGTCGGGTCGCTACAAAATAAATTATTACCTATCATCCGCCATCTATCGAATCAAGCAATGAATTACTTGAGACATTGAAATAAACATCAGATTTACAACATCTAGGATCCACCCGAGCAGAATGCTAGCACTAGTTTCACAAAAAAACTAGCATTTGAAGTCCATTGCCATTGAGGAAACACCTTGTTACAATCCTGAGTGAGATTACCAGCTGCAACATGAGATTCAAGTACCACACACGTACAAAGATTGTTTCTAGAATACAAATCAATAACCTCATTTTTTTTAGGATGAGGTTCAATCCCTAGGTGTTCCATGAAGCTATGATAATCATTGAAAACCATGAATACTAGGGGTGCTTGCCCCCTCATTTGACTTATTCATCATAAACTCAACAGTGTCATCGTCATTAACATCATCATGAATAATGTCAATATTTTCATGTTGTTGATCATCTACACTCGACTGAAGCTCATTGTATTCATCTACTGCATTTAGCGCAAAAAAATATTATCCACCTCCACCTTCTCCTTACTGTTTGTACTCGTTCCATTGGTCTTTGAACCTGTCAACGGTTAGTAACATGCCGATATACTAGTTTCACTTTTAATTTGCCTACAACAAACTTATCGTTATTTTTACCAGCAACATCTTTATTTTTTCCGCTTGTAGGCACCTTTTTTTCCTTCAAAACCTCTATAAACCAGTCATCTATTGTTTTTTTATTCACTGGTATATTCTTCGAGCATTGTGCATCCTTGTGGCCGAAGACAACTTGAACAACGATGGGGTTTCCTCTCATATTTTATCTTCACGACATCCATGGTTTTATCCTTTTCAACCAAACTCGGGGTAGCCAGTCAAAGTTTCTCCTTTAAATCGACATCAACTGACACTTCAACCATTGCTCTCATAAAGTTCGGTCATCCCCAATACTCCGTACACATAGCACTTGTTTACGAGTCTAACATCATTGGCCTCCAAATCTTAGTGGCTATAACACTTACTCCATCTTCCGTGAATCATACTAAAGGAACATCATACATTTTAATCCGAACTGGAACCTTAGTTAGCTATTCCTTCGACAAATATACATTCGGTGACCATCTATTCAGCATATTAGTTATTCTCCGAATCATCATGGGCTCCAGGACATATTGCATTCTAATTTTCATTTAAACTTGAAGATAGAAGCCCTATCGTTCTATCCACTAAATTCCATATTTCCTTCAAGTATTCATCCTATAGTTTTGTACGATAGATAACACGATCCTATTCCCCACAAACTAACCATAAAGTGTGTTATTTTAACTAGCATAAGATTCTTTCACTGATGACAAAGGAATTTCCAATTCTTCATCCAATTCACTATCTGGTTCCATTATTCGAAAGTTTACTGTTCATGTATGGCCTGGGGTTAGCTCACAAAGGGTCATCTCTAACTTCAAGTCTAGAAGAGCCTTCCTCATATCGTAAAAGATCTTCGAAAACTCCAGCTCCACTTTACTTTGAAATGCAATAATCATGTAATTTGTGTATCGAGCATAACTCATGTGATCTTACACTCGTATAAAAGAGTTTATGCGCTTATCTAAAAAAATAAAGAACGATCTTCATCATGACGGGAGAAAGGGGGAACATTCAAATATGAAATAGTGTTTCTTAAATTTTCCACCTGATTGTCACCAATTTCGTTATCATTCACAAACTTATCTTTATAAACAAATGTATAATATGCACAAGTAAATTCAACATGGCCCTGATTCATACGTAAGTATAACTCATATAACTTTTATCATTATCCGATGAATCAGAAGCTGTATGTATGCTCACCCGATCATCATCATGTGGATCAACTTCATGCTCCTCAGGCTGTCGTTTATTACTTGCGTCCAAATTCTTTTCATGCTCCGTATATGTTATTTATCAGTATTCATTTATGAAATGTTCTAAATTAATTGTCTAATTCCATAAATAGAAAAGAATAAGGAGATAAAAATCTATAATAACCTTAATGTATGTATGTAAGACAAAAAAAATATTGGTAATAAGTAAAGGGTAAAACTTTAAAGTATTAAAATATGTGTTTTGTGTCTGAGACAATTAATTAGGACATGGAGAGTACAATTGTATATGTTCATGTTTTTAAATATTTCTGATATATAGAAAACAAATATTTACAAATATAGACTCGAATTTATAACAATGCACCATATAAATAATAATATAATAATATGTGTTAAATTTTAAAACATTCACGTTAGATTAGACATAACAAACAATGAAACGTTTTGTACCATTATGATTGATCATGTACTGTACAAATATAATCGACAACATATGTAAAAACTATGTTTTTTATAAAACAATATATGCACCTCCATAAACTTTCCAAAATCAATAGTGCAATAACCTCGGTTCCACACATGACTAATTTGATTAATCCACAATATTGAGTATTTAGAACTTATATTATTCATCCAAATTAATAACGCGTAATAGTAGATTTAGTAGATATATAGAATAGTTGAGTGAATTATCATTATCAAAATAATTTCTAAATCTTACTGGCTACCAGCAAAACACGTTATTTAAGGGTAGGTATATTTTGGATGGAGCTCTCATTTGTAACGAGTCGATTGACTATCTTATAGAAACTGGAAAAAGAGTATCATCTTCGGGGTTGATTTCGAGAAAGCGTTCAATAGCTTGAGTTGAGAGTTTTTGCTTGATATTGTGGAAAGAATGGGTTTTAGAGGTAGGTAGAGAAAGTGAATTTTAGCTTGCCTTAAATCCACTTCAATATCCATTCTTGTCAATGGCTCGTCTACAAATGAGTTCACTCTTGAAAGGGAGTCAGGCAAGGCGGCCGTCTATCTCCATTCCTTTTCATTATAGCGGTTGAGAGCCTAAATGTCTTGACTAAATCTGTGATAACAAGTGGGCTTTATAAAAGGGTGGAAATTGTCACAAAATTAAAGTCATGGTGTCTCACCTTCAATACACGGATGACACTATTTTTGGGGCGAATGGAGTAGAAAAAATGTGAGCAACCTTAAGAAGTTACTTAAGTGGTTTAAGAACGCCCTGGGTTTAAAAGTGAATTTCAATCAAAGTCAAATCTTTGGATTGGGAGTTATAAAAGAAGTCGAGAGTATGGCAAATAAATTGGAGTGTAAAGTTAGGAGAACTTCCTATCTATTATTTAGGCCCCATGGGTTGTAACATGAATAAAGATGAGCATTAAAAGGCGGTTGTGGAAAAATTTAATTCGAGTTTCTCGGAATGGAAGGCTCGAACGTTCTCAATTGGCGAAAGATTGACCCTTGTTAAATAGATTTTACGTAGTTACTGCTATATTACTTCTCACTCTTTCGTGCCCCGTCGAGTGTTTAAATCTTCTTGAGAGTATTAGACGAAATTTCTTTTAGGGCAGGTCGGGTGAGAGTTATAAAATGGGTTGGGTTAAATGGGTCAAAGTTCTTTTGTCTTATGGGGATGCGGGTTTAAATATTGGGTCGCTAAAGAGGAAATTTTTTTCCTTAATTGCTAAAAGGTGGTGGCATTTCTTAACCAAACCAAATTTCTTTTGGGTCAAAATTATTTGTTCAATTCATGGGCCTAATGGGCTGGTCTCATCCTCGGATGTAACCAGGCCAAGAGGCAATTGGGGGGTTTGAATTAAAAATTTTCATGCAGGTTGGGATATAGAAAAAATTGTGTCAGATTTTCGCAACTCATTTAGCAGGTCTATCGGTGATGATGCTTCGACTTCCATTTAGACAGATTCTTGGCTATCAGATGTTCCTCTCAAGACCAAGTTTGCGAGGTTATTTCATCTTGAAGTAAGAAGGAAGCCACGATTCGTGATTAGTCAATTGGTCAAATCAACAGCCGGCCATCACGTGGAATTGGAGTCGCAACCAGAATGGAAGAGCTCGTGACAAGCTCGACAATTTGTCTAACCTACTGTCATTATTTTCTAAACCAAAAAGGAATGAGGACGTGTGGATTTGACGGCTTTCGGCAAATGGTTTGTTTTACACAAAAGCTCTCTCGAAGCTCGTAGATGAAGGAAGCATTTGTAACCGTAACATTCATCGAGAAACTTTAAGGAATAATATTGTTCAAAGTGGAGTTGTTTATTTGGAGGCTATTTAAGAGACGACTCCCGGTTCGTGTAGAATTAAATAAAAGAGGTATTGATCTTAACTCCGTTCGTTGTCCTCTTTTTGATGATGATATCGAAACCCTTGAGCATAAGATGATCCTTTGCAAACAAGCTATGGATGTATGGGAAAGAGTTTACCAGTGGTGGGGCCTCGGTAACGTTTCAAATTTAAGTATAAACTAGTGAAATGACCCGTGATTTCACGGGTTTATTTAAACGAAACAGTCTAATAATATGTTTTAGGTATTAAGAAAATGTAAATGTTAAAGTCATTTAGTTTAATGAACCGTGGAACAACGAATTATGACTTAGAAACTTGTCGTTGTTTTTACAAATATATTGATGTACTTAACTTTGTCAGAATAAATGAACTACCTTGATGTACTTAACTTTGTTATAAAAGCCTACATTAATGGTCCTACGGAATTTTGTTTAGATAAACCCTAGAGGATTTGTGTGTTAAGAGTATTTAATTGTATAATTTTATTTTAATTCTTAATTAATTATAATAATGACATCACTTAAAGTCCTTAGATTTTTTTCTTTATTCTTTTTTAATTTTTTTAGTGAAGAAAAAAGCTTATTTATGATGTCATCATTTTAGAGATATAATAGAATCTATAGATAAGGCTTTTAGGGAGAAATGTGGTGTTACTCGAGCTTCGGTACCAAATTGTGACAAGCGGTTGAATGGACGAGTGCATATTTAATATAGTGGAACCGTAATGAAAAGGTGTTCACAAATAAATCTTGGATTGGTCCGAATGCGTTATTGGAAATTCGATTAAAATCCTTTGATTGAATATCTAATAGGTCGAAGAAAAAGAAGATCGAGTGGACGACATGGCTATCGAACCCTAGATCGTGTGATGTGTAACCTGATCTTGTTATGCTAAGTATCTTCGTGTGTTTTTAGCTTACTGTATGTTGTTGTCCTCGTTGTAAGGGGCAGTTGTTGTCTCTGCCACATATCCTTGTTTTCAATTTTAGAATGCTTCTGTTTGTAAGGGGTTAACCCCATCTAAAGTCCTTTTAATGAAATAGTTGCCTGCTTTTTGAAAAAAAAATAATTATTTCTAAATTATTTCAATGGGATCATGTATAGTTCCAACCTGATTAGTTAAAACCTTTATTAGGCGAAGTTCTTGAAATGACATCATCATATTCTTCAAATATTTTATGACGTATTTGTTACTAGTTTTGTTAATTAGCATATATATTCATTATAGAGACTTATGCAAACAAATGTATTTGCATGAAATTAATCAAGTATAACCTTTTTTAATATATATCGTTAAATTTCTTAATTATACATGTATAGAAACCGTCAACACCTTGATCTTGTACAAATCCAAAAATATAACATCATAGAAATTTAGTAGTACACCACGCAAAATTAATCATGAACCAAACTTTAGGCAAACCAAACTTCAACTACACATACGAAAATACCAAATCTTGAAATGATACTACAATAATAACATACAATGTTTTATATATAATAATACTAATTTTCAAACATAAATACATTACAGATTAATTACTTACCACAATATTAACTATGTATACATACTTACATATACCACGTGCATTGCTTAATGCTTATATCATTAACAAAACTACACGCAAATAACATATTCACACACATCTATATCTAGTTCTAATTCATTGTATTGCACAAGTTTGTATTTATGTTTCAAGCAATTCAAATGAAACGAGAACAAATATATAAACAATTAACATGAAGTTGGTTTTAAGTCTAATAACTATAATTAATAACTTCAAATGAACAATATCAATTAACTTCAATATATCAGTAAAAATCGAAAATGCTTCAACATCTACTCCTTGAATCCAATTAAAAATATCGATTTTTCAATCGTTTAAGTTTCTAAAAATCCAGTCATTCTAAGAACAGAATTTCGCATTTCGCTCAAATCTCTTCCTTTCAATGTCCTTCCAATTCCAGAACAAACAGAAAACGCCATTTTTTCATCTAATCTTCTTCTCAAGAGTACATGAGGTGGCACCATTTCTTCATTTTCGTATTCAAATAAGCTCGGTTCTACGTAATGTAGCCACGTCAGCTTATTCGGTATATTAACTGCTTCATGCTTTGTAATTTTCTTCTTTTTCGTATCGATTTTTTTCCTTTTCGTTCTTCTTGATTCTTCAGAATCTGAATCTACAGAATATTTATCGTCGTTTTCGTAAGTGTTTCCGGTGAATACAACATCAGATTCTTGAAATTCTTCAGCCATGGAAACCTGAAAAATATTGAATTGTTTGAAATTGTGAATAATAATGAAAAATGGGGGAATTTATAGGGGAATGAAAATGGGAATCGTTTTGAGTACTCAATCATTCTTTGTGGGCCCCGGTTTTATTTCTCTTTCTAAAAGTCTTTGCTGGTTTTCTCTCTCTAGAAGTAATTAAAAATGTATGGTATGTAAGACAGCTTAGCTTAAGCAGTTTACTTGTGGCTCACGTACCTATATGTGCAAGTAGTATTGCATGGAGTACAACATACGTTAGGCTGTTATGAAAGGTTCCTCTTCACAAATTATTCTTGTGTATTTTTATGTTCCAAGTAAACTAGCATGTATTATAGTGTACAACTCAAGTTCATTAACAAATGGATAATAGGTTAACTTTGTAATTTGTAATTTTTGTCATCTACATAAAAGCCAACATTATGTTTTGTATTTCTTCATTACAAAATTACGTGTAAATAGTACATATATGAGAAATCATTGATGCGATTTACATCACTTAAATTAGACGTTATCACGAAAAGATAGAACATTTTACATATGATAATAAAAATAAATAAAATGTAAAGTGTATAACTTCCTCCATTCATCTGTTATTCCTTTTAATATATTTAGTCAGATTTATTAGATGTTTAGACGAATATTAATAGTGTTCTTATATGTAAAGTAAATATAATTAAATTTTATATTTTATATTTATATAAATAAAAAAGAGTAATTGATACGGGCATAAATTTTTAATAGTTATTATTTCAAGTAGATAAATATTTTAATAAAATAAAAAAATGTAATATTAACAATAAAAAAGAAAATGCTAAACGTTGTCTTAAAAGTTACGTTTATCATTCACCCAATAAAAATAAGACAATTTAATGTTATAAAGTAAATTTGATAATGTTAACCGCAAATATTTCTAATAAATATACCCAAAAAAGTTATCTTTAATTATATGTATTTTTTCACACAAAAAGTTGTCTTTGATATATATTTATTTATTGATTATTGTATTAATTGATAATTAAATGTTTATTACTAATTTAAAGTCAAAATTGAAGGAAACAAAAGCAAGTTAAGAGCTTTAAGGTGGACACATTGTAATGCGTAGTCATATGGGTAGATTTTGATAATAATAATTATAAAAAAAAATAAAAAAAATAAAAAATTTGTGGGACCAAATTGTAATTTTCCCAATAAAATTTGTTTCACTCGTTTTTAAAAAGGCCCATTATAGACAAAATAGCCCATTTCAATTGGGTAAATTTTCATGGGCCCTCTTGTACTAACTTTTGAGCAAGCCATTTCATTTTTGCGATATAATAATATCTAAAGGTATATGGCAAACATGGTTGTAGTATACTCTTCAGCAACAACTATTTAAGGAAATATTACATGTTATTATCTAAAGTTTAAAGAAACATAGTTCCCGAAGAACATCGAAAGCAATCAAACATGTCATGTTTACATTGATTTGTGGTTGTTTCGGTTCCACAAACTACAAAGGGTGTTTCTTCTTCAATACAATTGTATGAACATCTAGAGTTTGCATAATTTAGAATTCTAAACAAAATTTGAACTTTTGTGTAATTGGAGTTTTGTGTGTTTCTCTAATCATTCACGTTGTTAAACAAACTTTTTAAAATGAGGGACAAACTTTCTGCAAGTCTAAAATTTCTCCATAATTATAAGAACGCTAATATATCTTTAATTTGATTACTTGGTATTCATATATTAAGAATTGTACTGAATTAAGGAGTAACAGACTATTGGATAAAGGCTTTTCCGTTTAGGTTATCCGAAGAGATTGTATTTTTTTTTTTTTTACATATTTTATGCTACTAATAAGGTTTTGACCCTTTCCTTTATCACCTCATAATATGATAAGGAGTATCAGTGAACTTTGAACCTAGAATCTCTTATGAAAGTATGAGCGGTTCAATCATTTTGGACTTCTTTTGAGATGGTTTAAGACTTTTACTAAATTATTCTATTTATTCTATAATAAATATTTATTTAAGGAAATGAGTTTTGCAAGTAACATGTTGACAAATGTAACAAAAGTTGAGGAGTGCAAGTGACACGTGTTAAAATGGAATAATCAAATTACCGTCTCCTTGGAAGACACGTTGTCCTAATTTCGTGCAGTACTATTATAAACATCTGGACCTAGATAAGCTTGTCTGGCCATTCTTGAAAAACAAGCGAAACAATTTCATCAACGTACACTAATTAATGTCATAAAACAAATATAGCCTAGTTGGTTTAATATGAAACATTACATTATATAGTTTACTTATGATTCATTAAAATATGTTTACTTAAGCACAATTTGCTTGTTTATTTATACTTGGTCACAATAGTTAAATAAATAAGTTAACAATATCGTTCTAATAAGTTAACAATTTTGGCATATGTTCTCTAGTGTTTACTGGAGTTATAAATAAAATTATAGCAAATAAGGTATATCCGAATACAATGAAATCAAGAAGAGAAAAAAAAAATCTGTAACAACGAAAAAACAGTAAACAGAAGGCCCATACAATCTATTTGAAACGCCCCGGCTTCTAGGCATGCTTCTTTTGCAAAGTGTAGTTTAACGAAAGCAGCTCAGTTATCCATTAATCCACTTGAGCAGTTTCATATTGTAGTAGCATACTTGATAAGTTAAAATTCACCTATTTGACATAAAATCCCCAAATCAGCTCATATCCAAGTGTATTGTGCGCTGTTCCAGAAAACAAATAAAAAAATTCAAGTGTATTGATAACATATATGAAGCATGCTATACAACAAATATATTATTATACATAAAGTAAAATCTGAATCATAAGCAACCCAAAATCTATCTAATCCATATATAATAGTTGCAGATCATTTCAATGCATACACTTATTAAGATTGCTAAATGAATTCAATGAGAAAACAAATTTCTTCAAGCATATGATCCGATGCATCCATATTATAGATACAGTATATTATCTAACCTAAGTTACTCGCTTCAAAATATTTGCAAAGATAATGAATCTGAGAGTTGCATATCGGCATCAAGTAACGCTGAATATTGACTTGACTTCTTATCGCTAGTCAACTCTGAAAAATCTGATGGTGGTGTTGTTAGTGCTTTCAACTGGCATTCTATGTTGAATATGATTTCTTGATATGTTGTCACTTTTGCAGAAGCCTTAGTTACTTACCATCCCTATAAAATGTGCATAACTCAAAATACGATTAGAAAGTTATTGCATTTATTCATGGCGTCGGTTATCATGCATTAACTTAGGGTTAAAAGTTGTGAGTCCATGAAACGGGTTAATGGGTCAAGTAAGATCCCATGGGTCTGGAATATATTATTTGGACTATAAGGTATTAGATTGACAAACCGTATATAAGTTCTAGGTATATGAGACAATTTCGAACAACCATTTAAATCATTAGTAGTCGAAAATTTATATCGTCAATGACATATTGACTCTTTTGTCAAAAATTTATATCGTCAATGACATCTTCAACTTCAACTAAGAAAATGACTGAAAAGCGATTGGGTCGATATGACCAGACCCATTTCATCCGACTCATGAACACCAGAAATAACTATAAATGAACACCAGACCCATTGTGCATCCTTAATACTTTTTTCCTCAAAAGATAGAAAAACACCAGAAATAACTATAAATGACAACCATAATCACTAAGATGCGACATTGTGACCTTCAAATACTCAAGATGAAAATGAACAAATCTCATAATAATGATTAAATTTCAATCTTGAAAGCAGTTTAAGGCTAGTTTTAACGCTGCATAACATCTATGATTTTTGAAGAAGGTGCCAAGTTTTACTAACTATGAAAAATACTAATCTTTTAGCAGTTAACTCTCTTAAAAATCATTATCTATTTGATCACTTTACATCCTTTATACATAAAACTCTACATAAAGTAAACTAATGTAACATAATGATCAAATGACACTAACAATAAAGGCATATGCAATTCTCTTTGTTGCACACACATTAATTTGGAAGAAAGTCATGATTAATTTGTACTTTAGGAGTCTTTTAACTCCAAGATCGACTTCCAATCGGCCTACAAATTCTATCCCAAAAAATGGGAGAAAAAAATCAAGAATTCACAAACAAAAAACATATCTGAATCAGAAAGTTCCATACCCTGAGTCACAAAGAACCATATCTGAATCTTAAGACCTCCAAACATACCTTCATATTCCACCCAATTTATAGATTCCGTCGTTTGGAGGGATCGTGAGCTGGAGCAACCAGTTTTGTAGGAGCGGCGGTAACGGCGTTGATGACGGTGACGGCGGTGATGACGATGATGGTGGTCGCGGTGATGGTCGGTGGTGGGTGGTGTGAAGGTTGGTAATTAATCTGGAAGGAGAGTGAAAGGTATTTAATGTAGGGCAAAAAAGAGGGTGGGTGTCGTATTTCACAGTCAAACGACCAAAACTGGCATGGCTTTTAGTATGTAAGGGTAATATATATAAGGCAGAAATCCAATAATAATGTTCTTACTTTAACAAATAATTAAAATTAAAATACATTATTTGTCTAATATTAATAGTCCAAATATTATTTGGTGTGTCGCCTGATGAATCTAAGTGTATAGTGGATAGGCTCGATTGTAAAAGTGGTAATCTTCCGTTCAATTATTTGGACCTTCTAGTAGGTTCACGAATGACAAAATTGGTTGATTGGGAGTCAGTCATAAAAAAGTTTCAGAAAAGGTTCTCGGAATGGAAGGCTAGATCGATGTCCTTCGGGGGTAGGTAAACTCTCATCAAATCAGTTCTCACTAGTTTGCCGCTCTATTTTTCGTGCCCCTGTAAGTGTCCTCAATTTGCTCGAGAGATTGCGATGTAAGTTCTTCTAGGGTGGGGTGGGTGAGGATTCTAAAATGGCATGAGTTAAATGAGATTATATTCTATTACCATATGAATCGGGTGGGCTAAACATTGGGTCTTTGAAAGCTAAAAACTGGGCGTTATTTTGTAAATGATAGTAGAGGTTTCGGGTCGAACCCGAGGCTCTCTGGCACAAAATTATAAAAAGCATTTACGGGCGATGTGGGGGTTTGGATGAGTGGGGTCACACAATTGTTCCTGCTGCTTCTAAAGGTTCCTCACCTTGGAAGCAAATCATCAACATCAGTAGGGACTTGTCTAAACATGATTATGATCTTACATCTTCTTTTGAAAAAACCATTAGGGTGGGCAACGAAACATTTTTTTGGGAAGATTTGTAGGCAGGTAATCGACGCTTCAGGGATAGGTGGTCGTGGATTTTTGAAATGAGCCATTCATATGGATTATAAACGTTTCATATTAATTGGTTTCTTTGCGAGGTTTTGACCTCTATATGAGATGTTTTTGAAATCTTGCATTCGTTTTAAAAACAACCATAAAGTTTATTATATGAATAAAGGTCTAATGACATAAATTTATATTGTCGATCAAAGACAATCTCCTCAAAGTACATAATTTTTACATACACCATTTCATAAAAGTCGACAATATATTACAAACACAAGTTTCGAATGCAAGTTTATTTATTAAGAAAAGCATGCCGACTCCAAATCTTGACCTTGGGTTAACATGCAATAGCGAAAGCGTTTTTAATAATCACCTGAGAATAAACACACTTAAAACGTCAACAACAAAAAAATGTTGGTGAGTCATAGGTTTTAATCCTATATAATAAATCATAATAATAGACCACAAGATTTCATTTATAAATAACGTACACAAATCATGTGTATAAAAATCATTCATATAATAAACACCTGTTAACCGACCTTAACAACATGTGTGACGACCCGGGAATTTCCGACCAAATTCTTTATATGATTTCGACACGATAAGCAAAGTCTATTTAATTGAATCTCAAAATCTTTGAACTGTTTACATGGATACATTTAAACCTTTGACTAATCCCGACGATTCATAAATAATTGTTTGTAAATAAATAAATATATATATATATATATATATATATATATATATATATATATATATATATATATATATATATATATATATATATATATATATATATATATATATATATATATATATATATATAAATGTATGTATATATATAATAACTTGAAATTTTAGAATATAATTTAAACATTAAAAATTAAATATGTAAAATAAAACATAAAATCCATGTAGTACTTAATAGTAATTTATATTAAATATATGATTTCTGTAAATAATTACTATTATATATATATGATAAGATAAATAAAATTGATAAGTAATATATATTCAACAAAAGATGATATATAATATAGGTAATGAGATTTATATATAATACAAGCATCAATATAGTTGTTATATAAATATTGTTATTCCAATAATGATATCAATATTAGTATTATTAATATAATTTAAATATAATCTAATGATATGAATTTGATATATATAGATTGATATAGTATTACTATCATCAAAATTATTATTTATAATATTAAGTATTATTAGCATTATTGTGATTAACAATATTATTGTTATACATGTTATAATAATTGTTATCAAAATCATTAGTAATAATATTATTTATTAGTTATTAATAAAATCATTATTAATCTTATTAGCATTATTATTTAATCAATAATTATTAATTATCAAAATTAGTGATTTTATTATCATTATTATTAATTGTATTATTATTTAAATACCTATTATTAATATTAATATTATTATTAATACACTTATATATTTTCAGATACATATACATATACATATGTGAAATACAATTATACATATATAAATACTTATACATCGGATATATCTATACACATATACTGATATATATTCAGATATACAAAAGTACATATACAAATACAATTACAGATTATATATAATTAATGAATACAGGTATACATATACAAGAAAATATAAATACAGTTTAAATAAAAATAAATATATATAATGTACGTATTCAGCTTCTAATCCTTTTCATACTATAGATGATCTTGATTCCTGTCTGAAACCAGTATAAATCTGATTCCAAACAATCACAACATAACAAAATCTGTTAGGAAATTCGTACACCTTTTTAATTGTTTAATTTTCCTTATGTTCCTGATTAGAAGAGTATCGAATCAATTAAGCTAGCAAACGAATTCCATGAGCTATAATTATATCTGTAATATCTATATAGTACTTTACTAGGGTAATTCGAGCAAAAACAAAAAAATAAAATTCTAAAACTTATGAATACTGCACGAAGAACTCTGTTTATTCTCTTTTTGTCAAAATTACGATTTCTAATGAAATTCAAAAATGTGTAAATGCAGATATGTTAGAAATCTTCTATCTAAACTATCTGCAAAGTCTTAAACTCCAATTTTCCATAACAAATTCAAATTTGGAGGTCAAAGTTTTGAGTTTAAAAGTCAAAGGAATTGTTCATAGCAAAATTCGATATGGTTTTAATGTTTTCTGTTGAATTGATAGTTTATAAATTTATATGAATGGATTGAAACCTTTTTCATGTTACATATTTAGTCTAAAACTGTCAAAAATTTCAAATTGGATTTAGTGTTCATACGACACCTTCAGTACCTGATTCAATTTCCTTTTATTTTGTTTTTCTGTTTTAAAAGTAATATGATCAATCAGTAATCGTTTATACATCTATTTTATATCCAAAAACTAAATATTGGAATCATTCGCAACTGGTTTTGATCGTGGGTCAGTCACGATGAAGAAGAAATAGGAGAAACAATAATTCGAGTTAAATGAAAATAGGAGGGGAGTCTAAACAGAAAAGTAGCAGCAGAGTGAATGGTTTGGGTATGTGTCGAGTTCTCGAGAGGTCTCGGGTTCGATTCCAGCTTGTGACAAATCATTTTAAAAACCGATTTTGAGGTAGTTTTTCATTTTTAGTTATTATTATTATTCATTTATTCATTTATTATAATTATTACAAAGTATTATAATTATTAGTATTATTATTAATTTTACTAATATATGTATTACTATTATTATTATGAGTAGGATTATTATTATTATTATTATTATTATTATTATTATTATTATTATTATTATTATTATTATTATTATTATTATTATTATTATTATTATTATTATTATTATTATTATTATTATTATACTTATTATTATTGTTATTATTATTATTATGATGATAATTATTATTATTACTATGATTATTATTATTATTGTTATTATTAGTATTATAGTAATTATTATCATTAATGTCATAGTTACAAGTATTATGAATATTACTAATATTATTATTATTATTATTATTATTGTAGATATTATTATTACCAGTATTAGTATTACTATTATTACAATTATTACTAGAAGTAACGTCACTTTTAAATCTGTCATGCCTGTTAACAACTTGTATTACCATTGGAAGTAACGTTTTTTTTTCACTACTATTAATATTATCATTGGTATTATCAATATCATTATCACTAAAAATTTATTACGTATATAAATATTAATATGAAAATTACAAATAAGATTAAAACTGAAAAATCGTTATTAGTATTATTAACACCGTTATTATAATTGTTGTTGTTACAAACAAAAACATTGTATAAAAACATATTATGATTATACTAATATTACTTATTACTATATTTTATCAATAAAATGTTACTAATTAAACCATATTTTAACACATAACATAATAAGTATAAACTATATATAAAATATATGAATTAAATATATTAAATTATCTATATACCACATAATATAAACAAGTATATTAATAATAATAATAATAATAATAATATATAATTATTCGACTACAATTACATGTTTTAATATATATAATTGATATAGGTTCGTGAATCCAAGGCCAACCCTGCATTGTTCACTTGTTCAATGTCGTCATATGTATTTTTACTGCAAAATACATTATAGTGAGTTTCATTTGCTCCCTTTTTAAATGCTTTTGCAATATATATTTTTGGGACTGAGAATACATGCGCTATTTTTATAACTGTTGTACAAAACAAACACAAGTAATTGAAACTACATTACATGGTTGAATGGATCGAAGCCGAATATGCCCCTTTTAGCTTGGTAGACTAAGAATTAGGGAACAGACCCCCTAATTGACGCGAATCCTAAAGATAGATCTATCGGGCCCAACAAGCCCCATTATGGAATTTGGAATGCTTTAGTACTTCAATTTTATCATGTCCGATGGGTGTCCCGGAATAATGGGGATATTCTATATGCATCTTGTTAAGGTCGGTTACCAGGTGTTTAATGTATCTTGTTAAGGTCGGTTACCAGGAGTCATTCATGACACATTTCAAAAGATGTTGCATTCGAGTCATCGAGTTCTTCAAGATTATTATTAAGTCAATTATAGTTGGATATATTATGAAATAGTATGCATGCCGTCAACTTTTGATGTAATGAAAGTTTGTCTTTTAAAAACGAATGCAATGTTTGTAAAATGTATCATATAGAGGTCAAGTACCTCGCGATGTAACCAAATGTAATGTATTCGTCCGGATGGATTAGGACGGGTCATGAAAGTTGGTATCAGAGCGGTGGTCTTAGCGAACCAGGTCTTGCATTAGTGTGTCTAACTGATAGTTATTTAGATGCATTAGTGAGTCTGGACTTCGACTGTGTCTGCATGTTAAAAGTTTTTCTTATCATTTCTAGTCGG
Organism: Rutidosis leptorrhynchoides; assembly: GCF_046630445.1. NCBI lineage: Eukaryota > Viridiplantae > Streptophyta > Magnoliopsida > Asterales > Asteraceae > Rutidosis > Rutidosis leptorrhynchoides. Next base: position 391,907,331 of record NC_092333.1, on the reverse strand, counting down.
AAATCATCTGCTTATCATCCTTAGGAAATTACCTGCTTATCATTCTTAGTCTAGACATGTCTTACTGCCTCTATTGCATAGACAGTGTATAGATAAATTCATATCTTAGCGTATCTGTTATTGTTACCTTTGCCTGACAGCTTCCGTAGATTCCTCCGTAACTTATGGGATTTTAGTATTATATATGCATATGTAAATTATGTATTTCAGGGTACTAATCTACATCCTATAATCTATTTCTTATCGAAAATCTTTCATCTGATCGTACGAGATTAATCCCTCAACCAGTTCAAGTCCCTCAGATTTCGATAGCTATTCCGATAGTTATTCCGACAGCTATTCCGACATGGATATTCACCTAAGCTCCGAAAGCGGTGTCACCAGAATGAATCAATCAATCAGTCATCCCCAATTCATCTGATGAGTTCATAGTCGACTTCGTCAATGGAGACGAGAAGAAAGCGATACTTTTCATCAACCAAATTTCCCTCTTGGCGATGAACCTGAAGCACTTACCGGTGAACCTGTACGAAACACCATATTCACCCTCATTGCCAGGATACCTCACAACGATTATATGATATTCCAAATTCTAGATCTTATTCATTCGCTCGTTCCTATCGACAAATCATCCCGGAGTAATAGCAGAAGTCAACGAGCTTCGTGCCCGAGTTGTAGCCTTGGAAAATATGGTGCAAAACGTACCAGCTTCAGCAACATCACACGCCTCAACATCTCATTATGTACCTCGAGCATAATCATCGTTCTACGAATCGTTCTACATCATTTATCTTCGTTCGACATAGCAATTATGTAATCTCTAATGCTTAGAGATTATGTATTCTAGTTCTGACGGTAAATCAAATGAGATTAATATTATATTAACTCATTAAATCCATGATTACATCTGAAGAAAATATATATGTATATATGTTTTCATAAAGATTGTAATTAAAAATTCTTCTGTACAAACTGTTAATCATGAAAATATTTTAACGGGTAGGTAATACCCGAGAAATATTTAGATCTCACATTAATAAGTTACACTGTACATTCTTCGAAGCTGATTCAACAGTCATTTACTATCCTACTTACAACCACCGATACACGTATCCGTTCACCGCAGAATAACCATTTTCATTTAATTTCAAATTTGAATTTTAACCTATCAGAATCCAACAAGTGGCATAATGAAGAAAACATTTGACAAAATAAAATTTGTTAGAAACAAACAAATTAACTATGAGAAATTTTGTTAAGAATTAACGCTAACTGTTCCTAGCTAACTGATTACATTTTATTTACCACAATTTATTTATCGCAGTTTATATTCTCTCAATTTTATGTATCGTCATTTAATTTCTGTTATTTATTTTACGCACTTTAAATATCGGGACACGTATACAAGGTTTTGACATATCATATCGACGCATCTATATATATTATTTGGAATAACCATAGACACTCTATATGCAGTAATGCTGGAGTTAGCTATACATGGTTGAGGTTGATTCTACAATAATATATATACCTTGAGTTGTGATCGAGTCTGAGACATGTACACGGGTCACGATACGTATTAATTAATTCGAATATTATAAATTAAACTATATATGAATTATTGGACTGTTAACTGTGGACTATCGACTGTGGACTAATAACATTGGACAATTAAAATGAATTAAAAATATTAATTATAACATATGAAACTAAACATTTCTTCAAGTTTGCCACTTGATTTCATCATAAACCTCATTGGTATTTTGACGGTTACAATCTGCGTTCAAACCTTTCATGATTCTTGAAAACACCTCAATCGAGAGGATGAACCAACCGCACTACATCTATAAAAGAAAAGATTGATACATATAGGTATGCACCTGGAAAACTCTCGGAAACTGAATAAACGTTTAACACATAGCTGTGCTAGTCCCCTTGGCATTATTATTACCGAAAATAACATTGCAATTCCTTTTCAAAATTAGCCAATTTTGTCACAGCTCCAACAAGTCAACTTCGTTTTTTCGTTCGAAACAACCTTATTATAACCTTGATATATATGTATGCTCTTTTATTGTTATCGGGGAACTTTTTATATTCCATCATATTACCAGCAGACGTACCAGCAACCTCATTGCTCCTTGGCTTAAATCTCTTCGATAAAACACTATATTTATCTATTGAAGTCTTATCATGAACTCATCGGCATCTTGTAACAATAATTTCCATACCAAGTATCAGGAAATCAGCAATCAGTATTTTGAATCACGCAGCGTTTCTACATTAAAAGTTATATATACATATAATATTTATCTCTTAGAATTATGATCTCTCATTCTGAAACTCTGAACAAATCACAAGGACTAAACATGTACATAAAGAATCCTGATGATTTTGTTTCTGATGAAATCTTTAGCGAATACCTTGCTCCTTACTCTAGACCATTGTGGACAATATTCTTCATCATCCTCTGATCTTAGATATTCCAAGATATCATCATATCTTCCATTAAAATATCCTCAATATTTCTGAAGATATCTTCATAAATATTCCTGTCCGATATTAATTATCTCTCCACTCTATCTGTGTTAGATCATAAAAGAAACTGTTTTAGTTTCTAAAATTCTTAAAAATTTGAATTTGAATTATGAATGATTTTGAAGTAGTGTTGGAAATTGATGCATGAGTTAGTATAATATAATGACGCTTGATCAACGTGATTATATTACAGTAAGTCATGTTGAGTTTCTAATGGAACGTGATGATTCACAGATCTTAACGTCATCATGTGCCATGTTACATAACTCTTTCATTCTGCTTAACCTCTGAACATATCAAGAAAGTATATTCTTGATAGTTCTATTCTCAGTAATTCTGGTAATTTGACAAATCAAATCGTGCTATTACGTTCTTTCTTGTTTAGGACATTATGTTCATTTGAAACTTCATACCTACAAATTCTGGACCATTATTCACTTGATTTAAAGTCGGGAAGAGAAAACAAGAACATGAAGCTCCGATATATAAGGGAAAATATAAAGCCCAACAACAACACCGAAATTACAAACTGTGGATATCAGTGCGTATAGCAGTATAAAGACACGAGAGGATTATAAATACAATAATCCCTAGAGAATAGTAGAAATAAACAGATTCTTCCAGTGGGAGTTGGAAAAGAAGAACGATCATTGCGATAGTCAGAATAAGAACAAGGATTAGAACCGGATTAAGCATTATTATAATCTGTTGGATATATGAACTGAGAAAGAAGGTATAGAAGTGGTGGAAACTAATGGAACAGAAAAGGTAAATTTATAATGGAAATATCAGACAGAGTAATCGAGGCAGATCACCGTATTTAATTATAGAGATCTTAATTCCCTTATTCGCCGAAGAATCAAATCTTTTAGATTTCGAAAATTTTCTTTAAATCCCTTGGATTCCGGAATTCAACCAAAACGACGTCAAAAGTTAAGACGAACCTTATTTTCTAAATTCAACCATGACTAATCAAAAGTTATGATGAAACATGTCTTTCTCATTTCACTATTTAGTGATAGCTTCATTCATACTCTTCGAGTAATCGAATTATCTTATCCATATTACTCCACAATAATAAAACTCTATTTAACAGCTCATATTCGTCAGGAAAACATTCTTATTGTTAGCTATGACGACCCCACTCAAATTTCAGGACGAAATTTCTTTAACGGGAAGGTACTGTGACGACCCGGGAATTTCCGACCAAATTTAAACTTAATCTTTATATGATTTCGACACGATAAGCAAAGTCTATTTAATTGAATCTCAAAATCTTTGAACTGTTTATATGGATACATTTAAACCTTTGACTAATTCTGACGATTCACGAACAATTGTTTGTAAATATATATATATATATATATATATATATATATATATATATATATATATATATATATATATATATATAAATGTATGTATATATATAATAACTTGAAATTTTAGAATATAATTTAAACATTAAAAATTAAATATATAAAATAAAACATAAAATCCTTAAGTAGTACTTAATAGTAATTTATATTAAATATATGATTTCTGTAGATAATTACTATTATATATATATATATATATATATATATATATATATATATATATATATATATATATATATATATATATATATATGATAAGATAAATAAAATTGATAAGTAATAAATATTCAACAAAAGATGATATATAATATAGGTAATGAGATTTATATATAATACAAGTATCAATATAGTTGTTATATAAATATTGTTATTCCAATAATGATATCAATATTAGTATTATTAATATTATTTAAATATAATCTAATGATATGAATTTGATATATATAGATTGATATAGTATTACTATCATCAAAATTATTATTTATAATATTAAGTATTATTAGCATTATTGTGATTAACAATATTATTGTTATACATGTTATAATAATTGTTATCAAAATCATTAGTAATAATATTATTTATTAGTTATTAATAAAATCATTATTAATCTTATTAGCATTATTATTTAATTAATAATTATTAATTATCAAAATTAGTGATATTATTATCATTATTATTAATTGTATTATTATTTAAATACCTATTAGTAATCTTAATATTATTATTAATACACTTATATATTTTCAGATACATATACATATACATATTGAAAGGACCCGTTCATATACATTATAAACGATTCACAATAGTTGATTACATTGCGAGGTATTTGACCTCTATATGATACATTTTACAAACATTGCATTCGTTTTTAAAAGACAATATTTCTTTACATCAAAAATTGACAGGCATGCATACCATTTCATAATATCCACTATCCAACTATAAATTGATTTAATAATAATCTTTGATGAACTTAATGACTCGAATGCAACGTTCTTCGAAATATGCTATGAAAGACTCCAAGTAATATCTTTAAAATGAGCAAATGCACAGCGGAAGATTTCTTTAACACCTGAGAATAAACATGCTTTAAAGTGTCAACCAAAAGGTTGGTGAGTTCATTAGTTTATCATAATCATTTATTTCCATCATTTTAATAGACCACAAGAATTTCATTTCCAGTTCTCATAAATATACGTCCCATGCATAGAGACAAAAATAATCATTCATATGGTGAACACCTGGTAACCGACATTAACAATAAGCATATAAGAATATCCCCTATCATTCCGGGATCCTCCTTCGGACATGATATAAATTTCGAAGTACTAAAGCATCCGGTACTTTGGATGGGGTTTGTTAGGCCCAATAGATCTATCTTTAGGATTCGCGTCAATTAGGGTGTCTGTTCCCTAATTCTTAGATTACCAGACTTTAATAAAAAGGGGCATATTCGATTTCGATAATTCAACCATAGAATGTAGTTTCAATTACTTGTGTCTATTTCGTCAAACATTTATAAAAGCGCATGTATTCTCAGTCCCAAAAATATAAAGGGTAAAAAGGCAAATGAAACTCACCATACTGTATTTCGTAGTAAAAATACATATAACGTCATTGAACAAGTGCAAGGTTGGCCTCGGATTCACGAACCTATATTAATTATATATATTTATATGTTGGTCAATATTTGTATAGCAATTTAGGTCAGGTCATAGTGTAATCCTATCCTATAGCTCGAGTCTGACTCTACAGTATAGTAACATGTTATATTACTCATGCTCAATTAAGATTCTAGTAAAAGGTGACGTGTGAAACAACGTAACACTAATGGTTTCATAATCATAAAATAGTATTTTAGGTATTTTTTTTTTTTTTTTTTAGAGAAAATCAACACAAAAAGTTAACTGAAAAGTTAACAGGAAAAGTCAAAGTTCAAAGTCAAAAGTCAAAGGTTAAAGTCAAAAGTCAAAGGTCAAAGTAAAAATGAGGTCGCATGCAAATATATAATAACTTATACAAAAATGATTTTCGGTCAAACATGACTAAACGGGCCACTTCAGCTATTTTTAGAAAAATTATCGGAACTCCGATTGATAAACGGCCAAAGATAAAAGTTACACATTACCAAAAAGATTAAGCATAAATATTACAGAAGTAAACTAAACCTAGACAACTCGTAGTTACCAACGCGTTTTCGGCATTTCAAAGTTAATTTTTCAGCTTTAATAAATTTACAAAAGTGACCGAGTAGCCTACTTTGGAGATTTTTAGAAAATTCCTCAAAACTCGTATTGACAAACGGTCAAAGCCTGAAAATTCTCGTTACCACAAAGATATAACATGATTTTTGGCAAGAGTAAACACATATCAGGCCGACCATGACAACTGATACAAAACTGACATTTTTAAATAAAAAAGTTTCAGCTCTTTTTAGAATTTTAAAATGTGACCAAACCGTCAACTTTGATGATTTTTAGAAAAATCGTCGAGACTCGAATTGACAAACGGCCAGAGTCTTTTGTTAGACCTTACAGCAAAGAATTCAGTGGTATTTTTTTTATATATGAAATAACGCAGATCAGCGAGAATTTCAGTTCCCGTTTCGACATTTCATCAAAATTTGCAAAACTTCTTTTGTTCATAACTTGACAACCGTTCAACGAAACGAGACGTGCTTTATATGAAAATTCATCTACTCGACTAGTAGAATCCAAATAACCACTTTTTATAACCCAAAAAAATTAGTTCACTAATTATCATCAGCAATTTTAATTACGAAATTAATTATGCAATTTATTTATTTCATAACTTTCTAACCGTTACTTGGATTCAAGTGATTCTTAAACCAAAATTCAACTATTTTTCGCTAGCTTTCCAACGAAATGCATATCTTATACCTTATCTCAATCGTATATGTAACTAATTCAGGAATCAACATAACCTATCTAATGGCAATATCAAAAGTACAAGCATGCATAATCCTATATACTCGAGCACTAGTCAGGGATACACTATTAGTATGTAAAAATTAAATTATGAGTACTCACATATCAATATTGAGATTCAATATTGCAGGAAAGGTACGTAAACGCAACGGAGATGATAAACACTATATTGACCTCACGAGCATACCCATGAACCATACTCAATCACCTCCATAGCTATAACCCATAATTTCCTTAATCCTATCCCACTCGAAAAAACAACTTCGAAATCACTCGGACAGTACTCCGTCGTAATATTTTATGTATACTAATAATATCTTGAGATAATACGGAGTAAATATATATACGTAAATCGATTGAGAGAGTTTAGAGAAAACTATTTTCAAGTTTCTATGAAATAATGAAACCTATTGAATTCTATTTATAATAGATTTTTGAATTATTAAAGTGAATTATTAAAGTATGTATTATTAAAGTGAATTATTAAAGTATGAATTATTAAAGTGAATTATTAAAGTATGAATTATTAAAGTGAATTATTAAAGTATGAATTATTAAAGTGAATTATTAAAGTATGAATTATTAAAGTTAAAGTAAAGTAAAAATAAAGTAAAGGTAAAGTTTAAGTATAGTAAAAGTATAAAACTATGTACGTATAATACGCGTATAAATATATATAATATTAATTTAAATCGTTATATATATTTAATAAAATAAAATATAAATATCGTTATCTTTATCATACTAGTTAAGTAATGAGTTGTCAAAAGTGATTCTAGATATTTATAAAAGTTATATACGTTTTAATAATAAAGTTCTTTTTAAACTGAAAACGTTTTTGTACGTTTGAAACTAAATCAAATAAATATAATAATTTTGTTTTCCAAAACCAAATATATTTTTAAGAATCATTTTGTTTAAAGGTTAAAATAATGGAAATTGTTATATCATAAAATGTTTTAGAAAAGTAGAATCATATATATTCATAATAGGTTTCAAGTTTTTAAATTACAGTTTGTTGGTGAAGCATGGGATAAAGTTCAAAGGTTAAATAAACGTATGAAATCATCTTAATGAAAAATGTCGAGTTACTTAACTTGTCGATATCCAACATCTAAGTTATTTACACTTCACGTTCTTACTTATAAATCACTTTACCATTTTCCGAATGTTGTCAAAAAGAATAGATTTCTTAAATCACAGTGGACCTCATAACATAGACCCGTAATCATATCATAATGTATCTGATAAATCAATAATTTGATATTATCTTCTAATTCCATCGATAAACATATTGAAACAAATACGTTCATGTAAAGTATTATACGTTTAATACTTTATTAATATTCTCAAGTTATAATATATATATATATACATATATATACATATTTATTTATATATAACGGTTCGTGAATCGTCGGAATTTGGTAGAGGTTATAATGAATGTATGAACACAATTTAAAATTCTTGAGATTTAACTTAACAAACTTTGCTTATCGTGTCGGAATAATATAAAGATAAAGTTTAAATTTGGTTGGAAATTTTCGGGTTGTCACAGTACCTACCCGTTAAAGAAATTTCGTCCCGAAATTTGAGTGGAAAGGTCGTGAATGATAATAAGTATGTTTTCATGATGCATACAGGCTGAAAATTAGAGTTTTATCATCAGCGAATAATTTGGATAAACAATCCATTTATATGAAGAGTACGAATGAAGCTAACATAGAAGAGTGAAATGAGTAAGTGTAGATTCATCTTATCATTTGACGTAGATATGATTGATTTCCAGATTTCAAGGGATTTGAAGAAAATCTTTGTAATAAGATTTAATTCTCCGGTAACAAAAGGAATTTGGATTTGCTTTAAATGCGATAGTCCATTTTAATTGTTCTGTCGGAGATTTTCTTATAAATTCACCTCCTTCATTTCCTTAAAACTCACACCATCTGTTGATGCATTTTATGCAAGTCCCTAGACATCTACCCACGTCCATTGCAGGTACAACAGTTTACAGGCCACCATGATTGCTCGTTATTATCCTATCCGTGTTTGTATGTGGTTACAGGAACTGCAGGAACGAGATTTAGATATTTGACTATGTTAGACTTAGTCAGACGTACGAGTGAAGCCTCACTAGTACGGCTTATAGGCCCATACGCATGGTTGATGCTGAGCTAAGTCACAATTACAACCTAAATGATAAGACACGAGTGAGTGATCACCCGTACGGTTGATGAAGCCAACTCGTACGTGTGATGAATGAATCGTATGGGTGTGTCAACAGCAGGGGTATATAAAGTCTTATGTTCTTCATTTTAGGTTAAGCCTCTCATTTGTTACACACACTTAGATCTGGTGAGCTCCTCCGATTCTCTCTCAACCCAAATCACCTAGGTGGTGAATAATAGCTCTAGGTGTTGATCTAATCACACTTGATTTAGTTATGGTATGACTAAATTAATCCCAAAAAGTTTAACCTATTTACTAGAGGGTTTGATTCACTTATTCCATCATTGTGTGAGTTAAATCTGTTGATTTCTAAGTTCCTAGTCATGTTTCATCACCTTCTATTCTTTCCCCCTCAACTCATATTTTAAAGTGTTCATCAATATGCTCCATCCAGTTCTGATTCTCGATATACTTATAACTTTCATATCGGTCATTCTTCTTTTTCATCTACCACCGGAAGAATCTATTTACTTCTACTATACTCTTGGGTTTATAGTGTTTCTAGTTCTCCGGTATCTTTATATTGCTATATGCATCGATATATATGGTTTATAATTTTTGGTTTGTTGTTGGGCTTCATATCTTCCCTTATATTTCAAAGTCTCTGTTTCTATCTTCTATAATCATTATCATCCACAGTTAATGCTCTCTTTTATTTGCTGCAATTTATACCCCAATTTCTATTTTGGAGTTTTGTCCTTTCGTTTCTTCTTCTTGCGATTAAGCACCGCTTGTAATGGTCCAGAATTCACAGATATGAATTTCGGAATGAACCTTGTTAATGTTCTAGGAAGGAAATTGTGATGGCACGATCTTGACTTGTCAAATTACTAGAATACCTTGGAAAAGGCCGAATCATCAAGAAATATTTTCTTGATATTTTAGAGGTTAAATAGAATACAAGAGTCGTATAACATGGCACATGATGATGTTATGATCTGTGAATCATCACGTTCCATTTAGAAACTCAGCATGACTTACTGTAATATAATCACATTGATCAAGTGTCATTATATTATACTAATTCATGCTTCAGTTCCCAACACTACTTCAAAATATTCCTATTTTAAACTTGAATGTTTCAGAATTTAGAAACTAAAATAGTTTCTTTTATGATGTAATACAGATAGCGCGAAGAGATAAATGATTTCAAATAAGAAAAATTAAGAAAATATCTTCAGAAATATGGAGGATATTTATAATGAAAGATATGATGATATTTTAGAATTTCTAATATCAGAGGATGATGAAGAATATTGTCCGCAGGGGTTTAGAGTCAGGAGCAAGGTATTCGTTAATGACTTCAGCAGATACTGAATTATTTGGATCCTTTGAAGTCAGGTTCAGTCTTTGTAATTTGTCCACAGCCTCCTTCCTACTTTGCTCAATCCGTGTTCCAGTTCCAAGACTTCTCTTTTTCTGCGCTTTTCCAGCACACCTATTCATTATCATCAAACTTTTACTGTTAAGGTCGTTTATAGTTTTTTTTGCTGCTTCATCAGTATTTTTCCATTTTCGGAGAACCAATTCGTAGTTCGAAGTGTTTTTCAAAATCTTCACATTCAAATTAAGTCCAGAAGATATACGTTATATATACACATATAAATATTGGCGTAGACATGCTGCGAGATTTCAAAATACTGATTGCTAATTCCCAATGATTCGTATGGAAATTCTCATTACAAGATGCGAATGAGTAAATGATGGGGTTTCAATGAATAATTATAATGACTTTTTGGAGAGGCTAAAGTCAAAGGGTAATGAAGTTGTTAATACATCTGTTAATAATGTGGTGGAATGTAAAAGGTTCCCTGATAACGATGGTGTATATCTCAAGGTTATAATAAGGTTAGTCTGACTGAAAAGTCGAAGTTGACTTGCTGGAGCTGTGACAAAACTGGCTACTTTGAATAGGAGTCGCAAAGTTATTTTTGCTAATAAATGCTAAAGAATCTGATGCGGATATGTTGTTTAAACTTTTACTTTGGTTTCAAGAGTTTTTCGGGTACATAACTGTGAGTAACATGTGGTTGGATCATCATCTCGATTGCTCATCATTCGAAGTGTCTTTAGAAATTTTCGAAGGGTTTGAACACAGATTGTAATCGTTAACATACATTTGACGTTCTAACACAGTTTTGAAGTCAAAATATAGCTTGTGAAAGATGTAAGGATCTAAGAGTGATGATTTTGGTCATATCTCAAGTTGAATTTTGAGATTTCAAAATCAGAATATGTAATTAAATTTTGAATGAGTATGGTTGTTTTGATTTCTATAAAAGAATGTATATTGTTGTGAAAGTAGGGAGTATAATGGATGATTTGCTGAATCAGATTCGAAGAATGTAATATATTAATTGTGAATTTATATATCTCTCGGGTATTACCTACCCGTTAAAAAAAATTTCACAATTAATATTTTGTACAAAAGAATTTTATTACAGTGTTTATGAAAATATATATATGTATATTTTCTTCAGATGTAAAATAGATTTAATGAGTTAATGTTAAATTAAAATCATTTGATTTACGGTTGAAACTAGAATTGAATAATCCCTAAAGGCTTTAAAAAGTACATAACTTTTACGCAGTATTTCTTTAATGCCATTGAAATTATGAATCAATACTTCGTTATTTGTTGATGTATAATGTTCGGTTCTTGGAATTCTTGTGAATTTCGCAAAGTACGAATGATGTTATCTGAAAAGTTTCGGGTACATCGATGATGAAAGTGTAAAATCAAATATATACTTGATTTATTATGAATTGGAATCTGTTGAATTGCGACAGAGATTGTAGTTAACGCTGGTTAAGTTGCGGCCGAAGGACGTACATTATTGCATATTTGTAATATGAATTAACCGAGTAGTTAAGATTCACACACAATAGCTTAGCACGGAAAGATTTATTTTTATTTCAAAATAAATAAAATATACATATAATTTCTTCAAAGGGAATGAGTTAATTCTTCATAACTCGTTGATACAATATACGGGTTATTGATTCGTAATGATGTCCATAGTGATTCTTGAGCTGACGGAGTTTGTGATGTTATAGGTGTTGTTGATTCTGATGTTGACTGTACTGATGATGCTGGTGACGCTGACGGTACTGTTGATGCTGTTGGTAAAACAAGTTTAGCTTGTTAATCACACACCATTTTTGTCAGAGTTTCTACTCTTCCTTCTATCATTTTGGTTCGCTTAACTGATTTATGGTTAGGGCTAGATTAGATAATCTCTAAGACTTTAGAGATTACATAATCTGCGCGGAATGTTTCTCCAATGAAGTTATGAATTAATACTTCGTCGGTTATTGTTGTTGGTATTCCTTGGTATCTACAGGGCGTATGACATTGGTGCTCGTGGGACAGAGTGTAAAGTTGAGGTTTACGACGTGATTGTGGTTGGGGAGGTAATGGTACTATTGGCGTTGATGATGGTGTTACTGGTTATGCTGCTGATGCTACTGCTGGTGTTTGTAATCTCTGCACCATATTCTCCAAAGCCACTACCCGAGCGCGAAGTTCGTTGACTTCTTCTATTATTACAGGATGATTGTCGGTCGGAACGAGCGGATAAATAAAATCTAGAATTTGATGTAGTATATAATCGTGATGAGATACCCTGGAAATGAGAGAGAAAATGGTGTCTCGAATAGGTTCGTTGGTAAGTGCTTCAGGTTCTTCGCCAAGAGGGAAATGTGGTGGATGAAAAGGATCGCCTTCTTCTTGTTTCCAATGATTGAAGAGGCTACGAACCCATCCCCAATTCATCCAGAATAGGTGATGACTGATTGGTTGATCCATTCCGTTCACACTGCTTTCGGAGCTTGAGTGAGATTCCATTTCAGAATCCGAGTGACTTGAACTGATGACAAATTCCATTTCGTACGATTGGATAAAGGATTTTCGATATAAAATGATTTTTCGGCTATCGGGTGGTATTCTATTTACATAGGATATCTATATATAGATATCAAAAGATTTCATAGATTACGGAGGAATTTGCGGGATATGTCAGGCAAAGTTTAAAGTAACAGATACGATAAGATATGATTTAGCAGATACGCTAAGATATGAATTTTGTCTATACACTACTCATGCAATTAATGTAGCAAGACGTGTCTAGACTAATAATGATAAGCAGGTAATTTCCTATGGATGATAAGCAGATGATTTTCGACTAGAAATGATAAGCAAAACTTTTGACATGCAGACACGGTCGAAGTCCAGACTCACTAATGCATCCTAACGACTTATCAGTTAGTCACACTAATGCAGACCTGGTTCGCTAAGACCACCGCTCTGATACCAACTGAAAGGACCCGTTCATATACATTATAAACGATTCACAATAGTTGATTACATTGCGAGGTATTTGACCTCTATATGATACATTTTACAAACATTGCATTCGTTTTTAAAAGACAATATTTCTTTACATCAAAAATTGACAGGCATGCATACCATTTCATAATATCCACTATCCAACTATAAATTGATTTAATAATAATCTTTGATGAACTCAATGACTCGAATGCAACGTTCTTCGAAATATGCTATGAAAGACTCCAAGTAATATCTTTAAAATGAGCAAATGCACAGCGGAAGATTTCTTTAACACCTGAGAATAAACATGCTTTAAAGTGTCAACCAAAAGGTTGGTGAGTTCATTAGTTTATCATAATCATTTATTTCCATCATTTTAATAGACCACAAGAATTTCATTTCCAGTTCTCATAAATATACGTCCCATGCATAGAGACAAAAATAATCATTCATATGGTGAACACCTGGTAACCGACATTAACAATAAGCATATAAGAATATCCCCTATCATTCCGGGATCCTCCTTCGGACATGATATAAATTTCGAAGTACTAAAGCATCCGGTACTTTGGATGGGGTTTGTTAGGCCCAATAGATCTATCTTTAGGATTCGCGTCAATTAGGGTGTCTGTTCCCTAATTCTTAGATTACCAGACTTTAATAAAAAGGGGCATATTCGATTTCGATAATTCAACCATAGAATGTAGTTTCAATTACTTGTGTCTATTTCGTCAAACATTTATAAAAGCGCATGTATTCTCAGTCCCAAAAATATAAAGGGTAAAAAGGCAAATGAAACTCACCATACTGTATTTCGTAGTAAAAATACATATAACGTCATTGAACAAGTGCAAGGTTGGCCTCGGATTCACGAACCTATATTAATTATATATATTTATATGTTGGTCAATATTTGTATAGCAATTTAGGTCAGGTCATAGTGTAATCCTATCCTATAGCTCGAGTCTGACTCTACAGTATAGTAACATGTTATATTACTCATGCTCAATTAAGATTCTAGTAAAAGGTGACGTGTGAAACAACGTAACACTAATGGTTTCATAATCATAAAATAGTATTTTAGGTTTTTTTTTTTTTTTTTTTTTTTTTTTTTAGAGAAAATCAACACAAAAAGTTAACTGAAAAGTTAACAGGAAAAGTCAAAGTTCAAAGTCAAAAGTCAAAGGTTAAAGTCAAAAGTCAAAGGTCAAAGTAAAAATGAGGTCGCATGCAAATATATAATAACTTATACAAAAATGATTTTCGGTCAAACATGACTAAACGGGCCACTTCAGCTATTTTTAGAAAAATTATCGGAACTCCGATTGATAAACGGCCAAAGATAAAAGTTACACATTACCAAAAAGATTAAGCATAAATATTACAGAAGTAAACTAAACCTAGACAACTCGTAGTTACCAACGCGTTTTCGGCGTTTCAAAGTTAATTTTTCAGCTTTAATAAATTTACAAAAGTGACCGAGTAGCCTACTTTGGAGATTTTTAGAAAATTCCTCAAAACTCGTATTGACAAACGGTCAAAGCCTGAAAATTCTCGTTACCACAAAGATATAACATGATTTTTGGCAACAGTAAACACATATCAGGCCGACCATGACAACTGATACAAAACTGACATTTTTAAATAAAAAAGTTTCAGCTCTTTTTAGAATTTTAAAATGTGACCAAACCGTCAACTTTGATGATTTTTAGAAAAATCGTCGAGACTCGAATTGACAAACGGCCAGAGTCTTTTGTTAGACCTTACAGCAAAGAATTCAGTGGTATTTTTTTATATATGAAATAACGCAGATCAGCGAGAATTTCAGTTCCCGTTTCGACATTTCATCAAAATTTGCAAAACTTCTTTTGTTCATAACTTGACAACCGTTCAACGAAACGAGACGTGCTTTATATGAAAATTCATCTACTCGACTAGTAGAATCCAAATAACCACTTTTTATAACCCAAAAAATTAGTTCACTAATTATCATCAGCAATTTTAATTACGAAATTAATTATGCAATTTATTTATTTCATAACTTTCTAACCGTTACTTGGATTCAAGTGATTCTTAAACCAAAATTCAACTATTTTTCGCTAGCTTTCCAACGAAATGCATATCTTATACCTTATCTCAATCGTATATGTAACTAATTCAGGAATCAACATAACCTATCTAATGGCAATATCAAAAGTACAAGCATGCATAATCCTATATACTCGAGCACTAGTCAGGGATACACTATTAGTATGTAAAAATTAAATTATGAGTACTCACATATCAATATTGAGATTCAATATTGCAGGAAAGGTACGTAAACGCAACGGAGATGATAAACACTATATTGACCTCACGAGCATACCCATGAACCATACTCAATCACCTCCATAGCTATAACCCATAATTTCCTTAATCCTATCCCACTCGAAAAAACAACTTCGAAATCACTCGGACAGCACTCCGTCGTAATATTTTATGTATACTAATAATATCTTGAGATAATACGGAGTAAATATATATACGTAAATCGATTGAGAGAGTTTAGAGAAAACTATTTTCAAGTTTCTATGAAATAATGAAACCTATTGAATTCTATTTATAATAGATTTTTGAATTATTAAAGTGAATTATTAAAGTATGTATTATTAAAGTGAATTATTAAAGTATGAATTATTAAAGTGAATTATTAAAGTATGAATTATTAAAGTGAATTATTAAAGTATGAATTATTAAAGTGAATTATTAAAGTATGAATTATTAAAGTTAAAGTAAAGTAAAAATAAAGTAAAGGTAAAGTTTAAGTATAGTAAAAGTATAAAACTATGTACGTATAATACGCGTATAAATATATATAATATTAATTTAAATCGTTATATATATTTAATAAAATAAAATATAAATATCGTTATCTTTATCATACTAGTTAAGTAATGAGTTGTCAAAAGTGGTTCTAGATATTTATAAAAGTTATATACGTTTTAATAATAAAGTTCTTTTTAAACTGAAAACGTTTTTGTACGTTTGAAACTAAATCAAATAAATATAATAATTTTGTTTTCCAAAACCAAATATATTTTTAAGAATCATTTTGTTTAAAGGTTAAAATAATGGAAATTGTTATATCATAAAATGTTTTAGAAAAGTAGAATCATATATATTCATAATAGGTTTCAAGTTTTTAAATTACAGTTTGTTGGTGAAGCATGGGATAAAGTTCAAAGGTTAAATAAACGTATGAAATCATCTTAATGAAAAATGTCGAGTTACTTAACTTGTCGATATCCAACATCTAAGTTATTTACACTTCACGTTCTTACTTATAAATCACTTTACCATTTTCCGAATGTTGTCAAAAAGAATAGATTTCTTAAATCACAGTGGACCTCATAACATAGACCCGTAATCATATCATAATGTATCTGATAAATCAATAATTTGATATTATCTTCTAATTCCATCGATAAACATATTGAAACAAATACGTTCATGTAAAGTATTATACGTTTAATACTTTATTAATATTCTCAAGTTATAATATATATATATATACATATTTATTTATATATAACGGTTCGTGAATCGTCGGAATTTGGTCGAGGTTATAATGAATGTATGAACACAATTTAAAATTCTTGAGATTTAACTTAACAAACTTTGCTTATCGTGTCGGAATAATATAAAGATAAAGTTTAAATTTGGTTGGAAATTTTCGGGTTGTCACACATATGTGAAATAAAATTATACATATATATAAATACTTATACAGCGGATATATCTATACACATATACTGATATATATTCAGATATACAAAAGTACATATACAAATACGATTACAGATTATATACAATTAATGAATACAGGTATACATATACAAGAAAATATAAATAGAGTTTAAATAAAAATAAATATATATAATGTACGTATTCAGCTTCTAATCCTTTTCATACTATAGATGATCTTGATTCCTGTCTAAAACTAGTACAAATCTAATTCCAAATAATCACAACAGAACAAAATCTGTTAGAAAATTCGTACACCTTTTTAATTGTTTAATTTTCCTTATGTTCCTGATTAGAAGAGTATCGAATCAATTAAGCTAGCAAACGAATTCCATGAGCTGTAATTATATCTATAATATCTATATAGTACTTTACTAGAGTAATTCGAGCAAAAACAAAAAAAATAAAATTCTAAAACTTATGAATATTGCACGAAGAACTCTGTTTATTCTCTTTTTGTCATAATTACGATTTCTAATGAAATTCAAAAATGTGTAAATGCAGATATGTTAGAAATCTTCTATCTAAACTATCTGCAAAGTCATAAACTCCAATTTTCCATAACAAATTCAAATTTGGAGGTCAAAGTTTTGAGTTTAAAAGCTAAAGGAATTGTTCATAGCAAAATTCGATATGGTTTTGATGTTTTTTATTGAATTGATAGTTTATAAATTTATATGAATGGATTGAAACCTTTTTCATGTTACATGTTTAGTCTAAAACTGTCAAAAATTTCAAATTGGATTTAGTGTTCATACGACACCTTCAGTACCTGATTCAGTTTCCTTTTATTTTGTTTTTCTGTTTTAAAAGTAATATGATCAATCAGTAATCGTTTATACATCTATTTTATATCCAAAAACTAAATATTGGAATCATTGGCAACTGGTTTTGATCGTGGGCCAGTCACGATGAAGAATAAATAGGAGAAACAATAATTCGAGTTAAATGAAAATAGGAGGGGAGTCTAAACAGAAAAGTAGCAGCAGAGTGAATGGTTTGGGTATGTGTCGGGTTCTCGAGAGGTCTCGGGTTCGATTCCAGCTGGTGAAAAATCATTTTAAAAACCGATTTTGAGGTAGTTTTTCATTTTTAGTTATTATTATTATTCATTTATTATAATTATTACAATTTATTATAATTATTAGTATTATTATTAATTTTACTAATATATGTATTACTATTATTATTATGAGTAGGATTATTATTATTATTATTATTATTATTATTATACTTATTATTATTGTTATTATTATGATGATGATAATTATTATTATTACTATGATTATTATTATTATTGTTATTATTAGTATTATAGTAATTATTATCATTAATGTCATAGTTACAAGTGTTATGAATATTACTAATGTTATTATTATTATTATTATTATTATTATTATTATTATTATTATTATTATTATTATTATTATTATTATTATTATTATTATTATTGTAGATATTATTATTACCAGTATTAGTATTACTATTATTACAATTATTACTAGAAGTAACGTCACTTTTAAATCTGTCATGCCTGTTAACAACTTGTATTACCATTGGAAGTAACATTTTTTTTACTACTATTAATATTATCATTGGTATTATCAATATCATTAACACTAAAAATTTATTACGTATATAAATATTAATATGAAAATTACAAATAAGATTAAAACTGAAAAAATTTTATTAGTATTATTAACACAATTATTATAATAGTTGTTGTTACAAACAAAAACTTTGTATAAAAACATATTATGATTATACTAATATTAGTTATTACTATATTTTATCAATAAAATGTTATTAATTAAACCATATTAACACATAACATAATAATTATAAACTATATATAAAATATATGAATTAAGTATATTAAATTATCTATATACCACATAATATAAACAAGTATATTAATAATAATAATAATATATATAATTATTCGACTACAATTACATGTTTTAATATATATAATTGATATAGGTTCGTGAATCCAAGGCCAACCCTGCATTGTTCACTTGTTCAATGTCGTCATATGTATTTTTACTACAAAATACAGTATAGTGAGTTTCATTTGCTCCCTTTTTAAATGCTTTTGCAATATATATTTTTGGGACTGAGAATACATGCGCTATTTTTATAACTGTTTTACAAAATAGACACAAGTAATTGAAACTACATTATATGGTTGAATGGATCGAAGCCGAATATGCCCCTTTTAGCTTGGTAGCCTAAGAATTAGGGAACAGACCCCCTAATTGACGCGAATCCTAAAGATAGATCTATTGGGCCCAACAAGCCCCATTCTGGAATTTGGAATGCTTTAGTACTTCGATTTTATCATGTCCGATGGGTGTCCCGGAATGATGGGGATATTCTATATGCATCTTGTTAAGGTCGATTACCAGGTGTTCAATCCATATGAATGATTTTTGTCTCTATGCATGGGACGTATATTTATGAGAAATGAAAAATGAAAATCTTGTGGTCTATTAAAATGATGGAAATGAATGTTTATGATAAACTAATGAACTCACCAACCTTTTGGTTGACACTTGAAAGCATGTTTATTCTCAGGTATGAAAGAAATCTTCCGCTGTGCATTTGCTCATATTATAGATATTACTTGGAGTCATTCATGATACATTTCAAAAGACGTTGCATTCGAGTCGTCGAGTTCTTCAAGATTATTATTAAGTCAATTATAGTTGGATATATTATGAAATAGTATGCATGCCGTCAACTTTTGATGTAATGAAAGTTTGTCTTTTAAAAACGAATGCAATGTTTGTAAAATGTATCATATAGAGGTCAAGTACCTCGCGATGTAACCAAATGTAATGTATTCGTCCGGATGGATTAGGACGGGTCATGAAAACATGCATATAGAATATTCCCCAGTATACAGCGCGCAGCTAATATACAAAAATTCGAATTACTAAAGCATACCATTTTCCAGTATGAGGGGAGTTAGTGCCCGTAGATCTACCTTTAGGATTTGCGTCAATTAGTAGCCATTATACAGGCCTCATACCATTTTCCAGCATGAGGGGTATATAATAAACACTAATTCTTAGGTTACCAGAAAAAGGGAAATATCCGGTGTAATCAATCGATCATAGAATGTAGTTCAAGTACTTGTGTCTATTTCGAAAAACATTTATAAAACATCATGTATTCTCATCCCAAAAATAATTAGATAGTAAAAATGGGACTATAACTCACTTGTAATGATGATTTTCAATTAGATGGAATAAGACTTGGCCTTGACAATTCACGAACCTAATAACAAAATTGTACGTCAAAATATATATAATTAATATTTCATACTTATGATGCTTTTAATTGTCCAATGTTAGTAGTCCAACGTTAGTAGTCCGATAGTCCAATAGTCCAATAGTCCAATGATATATATATATATATATATATATATATATATAGTTTCTTACAATTTT